>NC_061104.1:48160136-48165136 GCF_015104395.2 Macrobrachium nipponense | reverse complement strand
CGGGCCTTTTTACGTATGAATACGGTTCATCTTCGTTATGATAATAATAATAATAATAATAATAATAATAATAATAATAATAATAATAATCCAGGACTCATGCAGAAGTTTGATCCTAGGAACGGCGCACATAGGAAGAAAAGTGATGGACTCCTAAGGAGGCAGGATGCAACCCGGAACCCCACACTATAAATACTACCCAGTCGAATTAGAGGACCGTGATAGACCCCCCCAAAAAATTATAATAATAATAATAATAATAATAATAATAATAATAATAATAATAATAATAATAATAATAATAATAATAATAATAATAATAATTAAAATTGTCCACTGCGTTGAATTATTAAATTTTTTTTTCAAATTCCTGCACTGTAAGCATCACTTGAGGTTCTTTGCAGCGTCCCTTCGTCCCCTAGCTGCAACCCTTTTCCTTCGTTTTCCTCCTTTCATGTTCTCTTTCTTCCATCTTCCTTTCCACCCTCTCCTAACAATCGATTCATAGTGCAACTAGCGCCTCAGTGTCGTTGTCGGTATGTGTTAACGTGCCACCTCGGTGGCAGTGAGTTCGATTCTCGGGCATTCCATTGAGGGGTGAGAGGTGTGTTTTTCTGGTGATAGAAGTTGTAGAAGATCACTCTCGACGTGGTTCGGAAGTCACGTCAAGTCGTTGGCCCCGTTACTGAATAACCACTGGTTCCATGCAACGTCAAAACACCATACAAACAAAACGTAGTGCAACTGCTTTGAGGTTTTCCTCCTGTTACACCTTTCAAACGTTTTACTGTCAGTTTCCGTTTCAGCTCTGAATGACCTCATAGGTCACAGTTCTTGGTTTTTAAAATTCTGCATTCAATTCAGGTCCATAATACCGTGACACACCACTTCTATCTCGGAACTAGGATTGTTCAGAGTTATGAGTTAATCAGCTGTTTTGTCCATCTTGAAGTGCCCAGAGCTCGGCTAAGAACTCACTTATCTTCTGCTTGAAAGAGATTTTGACAGAAACCACAAAGTCGGAATCTTTTCCCCGAGATCTAATTTTTTTTTTTCATTTTATTTATTTTTTTTTGCGTAATTATAAAGCATGTCAATTTTTACGCGACTTTCCCCCTGTTGTAATAAAACTTAAAAAAAAAAAAAATCTTGTCTGCGTATCCCCTTCCAGTGATGTTTAATGGTGCGTCAAAACCACAGTAAAACGTCATAAACACATGGCCGAAACTTATGGCCTACATGTCACAAACAAGTTGAAAACAAGGCTGTAATCTTCCTGAAGAGCGGTGTGCAGGCAGCATTTTCTTTTAACCCTGTCAGCGTTGCCAGTTAAGGCTACAAACAGCGAAGTGTGCCTCTTTTAAAGGCCCTGCGCTACTGAATTTTAGATTTCGATACTTGCGACTGGTTAGGGTAATAGTTAAAAAAAATGCTGGGTTTATTTTTGCTGCAGATATGAAAGAAGTGTGGTAAATGATTTTTCACACGTTCTTAATTTAACTGTATTCCTTTAAAAGGAATATCTTTTTGAATATCGTGAAGACTTATCTTATTTTGCTATGTGCTTATCTCTTGTTTGATTATTCCCATTATTCTACATCTCAAGTTTATATCCCCACCTTCCCAGCTCCCTCATGCCGACCTGAAGAAGCGTTCTTGGCAGTGGGTCACATGAAGGCCCCAAGTTTCAAGTGAACCAAAATAAAGCGCCATATTTTTTTATGGATAATTATCGTTAATGCTGATGTCAACAAAATGCAGAGCTGTGTGACGACAGGCTGTAGGATGGAATCAACGAATTCACAAAAAAAAGTGCTGAAACAAAGGGGTTATTATTATTATTATTATTATTATTATTATTATTATTAATTATTATTATTATTATTATTATGATTTCAGGTTACACTGTCACACACATAATGGAGATTCAACCAATTGGACCAGTCCTTCATACTAGTCACTTCACTGTTGTAAAATTGTTTGCCTTTGTTTGTATTTACTGAAGTATTCCATCTCCTTCTTCACCCCATATTATGAAATATTAAAACATATACCACGCTTTCTCTAAGGAACAATTCAAATAACTCATTCCATGGGGATCCGAACTGTGACCACTGACGTATCTGGTCGACGCTTAGACTAAGCTGTCGCTCACTAAACATCGACATGCTACTTCAGTGGTCGACGGTTCGAATCCCTGAAGGAAGGATGTTATTATTTACATGTATTTTTGAGCAATGTTGCCTTCTAGTTTTCTGTAAAAGAATACTATTGAGATGACTGTTTGTCTCTCCTTCTGCACTTTTTCTGTCCGCCCTCAGGTCTTAAGCACTTCTGAGGCTAGAGAGCTGCAAATTGGTACGTTGATCAGTCGCTTTCCAATCAGCCCTGAAACCTCAGTAGCTTTTATTTCATTTAAGGTTAAAGTTAGCAACGATCGTGCATCTGGCAACGCTAAAAGACAGGCCACCACCATGCCGTGGCTGGATGTTTCATGGGATGCGTCTCATGCAGCATTATACGCCAAAGAAACTACGCGCATTTTTTTACTTTTTTTATATTCTTAACTCCATAACTCTTAAGTGATGGAGGTTCCGTGGTCCTGATGCCTCTATTGGAGGCCTTCGATGGGTAAGAGGATCTGTTCATAGGAGGACTCTGCTTATGGAAGGACTCGGAACGCCGTCTTACGCAGTTTTCGTCGTAAACCTATTTGTTTAAAAGCATTTTTAGTGGTGGTCTTCTCCTCCTCCGTCTCGTTCCATGTGGTGTATTGCGCCAGAAATAAAACCATAAATCTGGGGAGATTAGGTCTCGGTGGCTCTTCTCTTCAACACATTTTTTTGTTCTTATATTTCTAATTGTATTGCCTACATGGTCACGCAAAGAAAGACAAATTCTGCTGCCATAGATTTTCAGTGATTTTTCTTTCTTTTGCAATTTCTTTCTCGTTGTTTCATTCCCCGTAGGGGCTAGTGCTGTCAGTGCACCTCATGCAGTCCACTGTAGGTATGACTTAAGGTTCCTCACATTCTCTTCCATCTTACTTTCTACCCTCTCCAAAGTTGTTTCATAGTGCAACTTCGAGGTTTTTCCTCCTGTTACACATTTCAAACCGTTTCCGCTTCAGCGCTGAATGACCTCACAGGTCCCAGGGCTTGGCCTTTTGCCTAAATTCTATGTTAAATTCAATTCCGTGTTTAAATATTACCTACCTGTTCGCTCCAAGTTTTAGATACGGAGTGACCTTGGATTACACTATTTGTAAGTTAAGTCAGGTCACAGCATTCTGATTTTGGCGGGACCTTATACCCCGACCTTTCTTGCCCATGTATATAATTTTCTATAAAAAAAAAAAGAAATTTTAAGAGAATTTTTTTTTATTATATCCAGCTGGGTTCTAGTTCACGAAGGATCAAGGTATTCCCATCTCAGCAGTATTTTTACCGAAACCTGTCGAATATTCCTTCTACCTCTTACGAGCCAGTTGGTGCGATCTACGTACGCCGTTGTATCCCCGACCCTCCCGACCCCCAACCTACCTGCCCCCCCCTCTCCTTCCGGAAGGTTTGCTGGAATAGGGTAGATGTGTCCTATACCCTCCCGTTCCCCTACCTACTCCGCACCCACTCGGGCGGACAAACCGCTTTGCAGGGGATGGATGCTAGCTGTGTCATGTCTACCTTACAAAATCCACTCGGCTTTTACTATTATAGATCGTTTCTCTAACACCTCTAGGGGGATGGTGAGGATAATATTCAGGTGTTATTGAATATTTCCTGTTCTTAGATTTTATTGCTTTTTTTTACGCAACATGTAACATTTCGTTTGGTTTTGTTAAGCACAAACATTAATTCCTTCCGGCGTTTTTTATAATCATCAGAGTTATGATTCTTATGAACGTTTATGTAAGCTGAGGTTATCGTTGTGTCAGACGTTTATATGAACTGCAAGTATCTTGCAAATATTTTTGTAACATATACGTGAACTGTAAGTATTATTATTATTATTATTATTATTATTATTATTATTATTATTATTATTATTATTATTATTATTATTATTATTATTATTCAGACGTTAGATTTTTAATATTTGTTTAACATTTATGTGAAATGCAATTATTTATTTACTATTATTATTATTATTACTATTATGATTATTATTATTATTATTCTGACGTTAGGTGTTTTATATTTTTGTAACATTTATGTGAACTGTAAGTATTTATTATTATTATTATTATTATTATTATTATTATTATTATTATTATTATTATTTATTATTATTATTATTATTATTCATTCAGTCGTTAGACCCCTCTTCATATGGAATATGCCTACAGGGTATCTTGACTTGAAATTCCAGCTTCTTAAGAATATTATGGTGATCTTTTAAAAGGATTTGCAGAAGGTAATAGGAAATACAATACAAGAAGAACAGTTATTAGACGAGGAAAAAAAAGATTGATTAATAAATAAATAGATGGAAATATAAATAAATGAGTACAAGGCGAATCGTTTTATTATAAAAATGGAATTGTAATCAACTTTTTTTTGTTATCGTTGTAAGCGTTATTGTAATTTAAAAACATCTTTATTATTGTTGTTGTTTCTGAAAGAGACTGTAATTTTAATTTAATATTTTCGTAACAGCAGCAGCAAAAATACGCAATAAAGCGTCTCAGTGGCGTGATCGGTATGGTCTTGGCCTGCCACTTCGGTGGGCGCGAGTTCGGTTCTCGGGCATTCCTCTGAGGGTTTAGTGAAGTGTATTTCTGGTGATAGAAGTTCACTCTCGACGCGGTTCGGAAGTCACGTGAAGCCGTTGGTCCCGTTGCTAATAACCACTGGTTCCATGCAACGAAAAAAACCATACAAACAAACAAACAAACAAACCAATACGCAGTAAATGTGCTTCACCTCTGGAACTTCTCAGTTCCAGAGGTCCTTTTTTCCTCACACCGTTGGACTTTGGAATAGTTTCCTCGAGGATGCTGT
>NC_061104.1:48150136-48155136 GCF_015104395.2 Macrobrachium nipponense | reverse complement strand
CCACAGTTATTGGCGGTGGGTCTAGCCTTTTATTAAACAGCAAGACTGCAAGGCAGCAGTTTCCACAGTTATTGGCAGTGGGCCTAGCCTTTTACTGATCAGTAAGACTGAAAGGCAGCAGTTTCCAAAGTTATTGGCAGTGGGCCTAGCCTTTTACTATCAGTAAGAATGCAAGGCAGCAGTTTCCACAGTTATTGGCGGTGGGCGTAGCCTTTTTTTAAACAGTAAAACTGCAAGACAGCAGTTTCCACAGTTATTGGCGGTGGGTCTAGCCTTTTATTAAACAGCAAGACTGTAAGGCAGCAGTTTCCATAGTTATTGGCGATGGGCCTAGCCTTTTACTGATCAGTAAGACTGCAAGACAGCAGTTTCCACAGTTATTGGCTGTGGGTCTAGCCTTTTATTAAATAGCAAGACTGTAAGGCAGCAGTTTTCACAGTTATTGGCGGTGGGCCTAGCCTTTTATTAAACCGTAAGACTGCAAGGCAGCAGTTTCCACAGTTATTGGCGGTGGGCCTAGCCTTTTATTAAACAGCAAGACTGTAAGGCAGCAGTTTCCACAGTTATTGGCGGAGGACCTAGCCTTTTATTAAACAGTAAGACTGGAAGGCAGCAGTTTCCACAGTTATTGGCGGTGGGCATAGCCTTTTATTAAATAGTAAGACTGCAAGACAGCAGTTTCCACAGTTATTGGCGGTGGGCCTAGCTTTTTATTAAACAGTAAGACTGCAAGGCAGCAGTTTCCACAGCTATTGGCGGTGGGCCTAGCCTTTTATTAAACAGTAAGACTGCAAGGCAGCAGTTTCCACAGCTATTGGCGGTGGGCCTAGCCTTTTATTTTATAAACAGTAAAGAAACTTGCAAGGCAAGCAGTTTCCCAACAGCTTTATGCGGTGGGCGGGCCTAGCCTTTTTATTAAAAGCAGTAAGACGTGCAAAGGCAAAGCAGTTTCCACAGCTATTAGGCGGTGGGTCCTCAGCCTTTTATTAAAACAGTAAGAAACTGCAAGGCAAGCAGTTTTCGCCACATGCTATTGGCGAGGTGGGCCTAGCCTTTTATTAAAACAGTAAAGACTGCAAAGGCAAGGCAGTTTTCGCCACAGCTATTGGCGGTGGGCCTAGCCTTTTACTGATCAGTAAGACTGAAAGGCAGCAGTTTCCACAGCTATTGGCGGTGGGCCTAGCCTTTTTCTAAAAAAGTACAACTGCAAGGCAGCAGATGTCCTTTTAGTCGCCTTTTACGACACTCAGGACCTACGGCTGGTATAGTATTCATACACCCCTAACACAGGGTGGAAAGCAAAGTAATACGAATGGGAGATAACAAAAATATTCGTGATTCTCAGCAAACTTCATTTTCACCTGTAAATTCGCTTTTCAAAATTTGCAGCCCTCTAGCCTCTGTGGTTTTTATGATCTGAGGGCCGGTAGAAAAAGTGTGGACAGACAAACAAACAAAGCCATCTCACTAGTTTTGTATACTGCATAAAATTAGAATGGTACTTATCATGAAAGGAGAAAACATCAAACAGCTTAATTTGACGCTGACTATCCCACCAAATATATATATATATATATATATATATATATATATATATATATATATATATATATATATATATATAATACACCGGTGACTAAGCACTTTCAAGAAACTTGCTTTAAGATAGAAATTGTCTCTAAAAGCTAAACTGGCTTTAAGGAGGAAACTGGCTTTAAAAGAGAAACTATCTTTAAGAGGGAAAGTGGCTTTAAGGAATAAACTGTCTATAAAAGAGAAACTGGCTTTAAGGAACAAACTGACTTTAAAAAGGAAACTGGCTTTAAGGAAGAAACTGGCTATAAAAGAGAAGCTGGTTTTATTGGAAAACACTGGCTTTAAGAATAAAACTGGCTTTAAGAAAGCAACTGGGTTTAAGGAAGAAATTGATTTTAAGAATAAAACTGGATTTAAGGAAGAAATTGGCTTTAAGATTAAAACTGGCTTAAAGAAAGAAAATGGCTTTAAGGAAGAAACTGGTTTTAAGAATAAAACTGGCTTTAAGAAGAAATTGTCTTTAAGATTTTGCGAATTTTAGTTTGGTGATTTTATCGTTTCGTTTCGTAAAGCATTAAAATAGAGATAAATTGTCAAACGCTAATGTAAAATATAATAGAAAATAATATAGATTTTAGAGCATTTTGTGTCGATTTTATAGCTTCGCTTCATAGAGCAATCTAAGAAGAAATAAAAATGGCAAAAGTTAATAAGAAAAAGTTGAAATTTCGGCAAAAAAAAAAAAAAGCTAAAAGGCCAAAGTCCATTCTGTTGAAATTCCTTTTCGATGAGATGTTCGATCGATGAAGTGTGTGCGCGTGTGTGTTTGATTGTTTTTGTGCGTGTGCGTTCGTATGTGCGTGTCTCGGCGTCAGGTGTAAGTCGTTCACCTGTCGGGAGACATTCCGACAAGTGTTAAAGGATGTTGGCGCCCATAAGGTGAAGTGTTATTTGAAAGTGTCACACTCCTCCAGTATAATTTATATGTTTGCTTTTATTTTTGTTTATTTTTTTATTTCGTCCTCTTACGTGAGCAACTAGTTATTAATTTGTATGCTTATTTATACTTTTTTTTCAGAATGTTTGCTTTTATTTTTATTTATTCATTTTTTTATTTCGTCCATTTACCCGAGCAAATAGTTATTAATTTATATGCTTATTTATACTCTCTCTCTTTTTTTTTATTATTAATTTGGAATTGCATTTTGCTATTCTGTAATATATGTTTATTTTTTTATGTATAAATGTTCCTTTTTTATCCACGGATTGTATATAATTTTCTTAATAATATATATATATAATATATATATATCTATATATCTATATGTAATATATATATATATATATATATATATATATAATATATGTATCTATATATGTATATATATATATGTATACATATATTATATATATATATATATATATATATATTATATATATATTTCTATATATGTATATTTATATAGATATATATATATATATATATATATATATATATATATATATATATCTATATATATATGTGTATATATTATAACACATATATATTTATATATAAAATTAAGCAAATATTACAGAATAGTAAAAAGCAATTCCAAATAAAAAAAATATGTTGTAAAACAGATAATATATATATATATATATATATATATATATATATATATATATATATATATATATATATATATATACAAAATCTGTTTTACAACTTATTGCCCGTCGAAGCGCGTTTCACCCCAGTGCTTGTGCCTTATGCATGATCGAAATAGAATCTGTGTTTCTCCTTTTGTTGTACAACGCGACGCAGTTGTCGTCAATAAATATCAGCGGCTTGAATTATACGTTGCGACTTATCTCTGTCTCATGCGTGGAAAAAATATCCGGTTACTGAAGGCCTTCCATATATACCAGTGTTCTTGAATGATTGGGGTGTATTAAGATTATTTTCATTTGCTAGGTAATCGAACACTTAATGATTCATACAACTAGGGACGGGTAAGCTTGCTCCTTTGTATTCAAGATATACTTTGTCATAGCAACGCCAGCATTGTTATTCCATCATCGAGTAAGAGCAGATTCGGAATAAGAGAAATTCCTTCACTAATTCAGAATAAGAGGTGCGCCCTCGGTCACTCCTTCAGACTAGGTAATCGAGGTCTCTGTTCAACTTTAAACGATCTAGGAAGCGTCTGAAATGACAGGCTGTCTGAGCGATTGCCATGCATTTTCCATGTCCGTACGTCTGCTCGTCTCCATGATTCAAGCGCCGTTCGGAATTCATACACGTGTCCCTGTTCATGGAAATATTAGCTCAATGCAACATTCACAGTAGCAGAGTCTAAATAAGTCTCATCACCGAAAGGTCGTTCACCCGGTCTATGAATTTTACAGCGGTTGTTATTTCGTTGACGGACGAAAAAGAAGAGAGAGAGAGAGAGAGAGAAAAGGAGCTTAATATTATAATGACATCTTTGCGGGTGAGTCTACCTCCGAGTTTTATTCTCGTGACCTGGTTGGAGAAGACGCTACCCTTTTTAAACTTGCAGTTTTTATTTATTCATTTTTTAATAATAATCCAATATCCGACACTGGTGTCCTTATAAGTAATATCTGGCGTAATGAATGATTGTTGCAGTGTACCTAATGCATAGATCAATAGGGAATTACAAAGAAGAAACGCGAATGCAAAAACGCGTGCATGCATTTTTTTTTTTCAAATTTTGAATACGATTATATTCATATTTTAGCTGAATGAATTCATCCCATAACATAGCTATACTTTCTCGTACGTTTTCATAATTGTGTTCATTCATACAATCAGCGTTTTTCATCTTTTCCTTACAATAACTCTAGTGTAAATGGTCTATTTTAATCGTCATGGGGCTTCCGTCTTAAAAAAAAAAAAAAAAAAAAAAAATATCGCAAAGTGCCGTCAGTGCACCTCATGCGGTCCACTGTAGGCATTACTCAAGGTTCCTTGCAGCGTCCCTGTGGTACCTAGCTGCAAGCCCTTTCATTCTTCTTACTGCACCTCCTTTCATATTCTCTTTCTTCAGTCTTACTTCCTTAACCCTCTGCTGACAATTGATTCATAGCGCATCTGCGAAGTTTTCTTCCTGTTCCGCCTTTCAAACCTGTCTACTCTCAACTTACCTTTCAGCGCTGAAGGATCTAGTAGGTCCCAGCGCCTGGACTTTGGCCTAAACTCTATATTCCGTTCTATTCTATACACTTGAGTCTTATGGTTCACCCAGCTGGTATTCCAACATGCCAATGATCTCTTGGATTTCGACCTAACATGGTCTTAGAGCCTACTTGTCACCTGAGAGTCAGAGCTGGCTAGAATGAGAAAAGTTAAATCTATCTTAGTTCAACCAGACCACTGAGCTGATGAACAGCTCTCCTAGGGCTGGCCCGAAGGATTAGATAGTTCTTACATGGCTAGGAACCAATTGGTTACCTAG
>NC_061104.1:48142636-48145136 GCF_015104395.2 Macrobrachium nipponense | reverse complement strand
TTTTAAATATTTTTTGGGGGAATGTTGCAGTTGCAGCTGTTGAAATTATTATTATATATGATATATGACTTTTGTCTTAATCTTTTTCCAATTTTTTTTCTTTTTTTTCTTTTGAGTGGCACCTCTGTAACCTAACTGTGCAACTGTTAAAATGATTGTAGAAATGATTTATTATTTAGACCAAGCCATTTAAATGTTATGTTTTTTCCTTTTTCAATTTATTATTGTTATTATTTCTTTATTTGAGGAGTGGTACCCCTGCCACATAACTGAGTTGCAGCTGTTAAAATGATTATATAAATGACTTATTATTTAGACCAAGATACTTAAATGTTAATTTTTTTCCATTTGTTATTTTTATTTATTTATTCATTATTTTTTTGAGAAGTGGTACCTCTGTAACGTAACTGAATGCAGCTGATAAAATGATTATATAGATTATTATTTAGATCAAGATATTTAAATGTCTTCTCTTTTTTTGAGAAGAGGTACCTCTGTAACGTAACCGAATGTAGCTGTTCAAATTATTATACAGATGACTTATTTTGAGTAAGATATTTAAATGTTTTTTTTTTATTTTTAATTTTTTTTTGAGGAGTGGTAGTAGTACCTCTGTAACGTAACTTGAGTGCAGCTGTTAAAATTATTATATAAATTATTATTATTTAGATCATGATGTTTAAATGTCTTAATTTTTTCCATGTTATTTTGGGGGGTGGGGGATTGTTACCTCTGTTACGTAACTTTGTGCAGCTGTTAAAAATTATTTATAATTTAAATTTATTTTTTGAGGAGTGTTGCCTCTTTAACGTAACTGAGTTGCAGCTGTTAAAATCAATATACCAATAACTATTATTTAGAATAAGATATTTAAAAGTCTTGATTATTTTTCAGTAAGATAAGAGAGCGCAGCTGTTAAAATTATAGTATAAATGACTAATAATTTGGAAATATTGTTAAAAGTCCCAATCTTTTCAGCGTAGAGGTTAATGGAAGTAACTTTGTCTGGCTAGAATAATTAAAAAATGAAATAAACAAAAGAAAGCCCGACGGATAAAACAAAAGACTCTCTGAGACTCAAGGAAAACAGGCACTGATAGAAAATGATTTACTTTTACAGAGCAAATGTGACGAATGTTAGTCTTAGCAAACCGACTCTCTCTTGGAGGAATCCTCCTCCCTAAGCTCGACAGAGTGGTGTCCGAAATAGTACCTATAAACCATCGCCTTTGTTCAGTAGAGAAACTGGATACAGGGAGGCTGTGAAGACCATTGTTTTACTCGTGTGTGTGGAAGGAAACAAAGTGGGGAATCCCCCCACCCCCAACCCACCACCCCAAAGAGGAGTGTAATATTTCCAATAGGGATTTAGGAGGCCACAGAAAGCCTGCAAGTTCTTCTTCTGATATTTATTTATTTTTTTATTTTGGCAATTATAAGTGCTATCCCTTTTCGATTAACCTGGAACAACCTTGTTACCTAACCCACTAGTCGGAGGGGAAAACTGGATCACATTTAGTCAAATAGATGATCTGGATGAGGTACAAGCCTTTGAATGGTGGGAACTGCGTTTTGGAGAGGCTGAACTTAAGAGTATGTAACGGGACCCTATTTAGACTGGCTCTCAAGCAAAGAAGTGATCGATCAAGAAAGAAATTCGAGAGCAAACGGTAGAGAAGAGCTTGAAGGCACAGTAAGGAAAACAGAAATAGAAAGGGGGTCTTTCCTAAACTATGACCCCCAAGCGTTTTAACCCGGTATGTATCCATCTTTGCAAAGACGTATTTAGTAGAATCCCATTGGAAATCGCCGTATAAACATAAACAAAAGACTAAATATCATAAAGATTATGACCGTCAGGAAATATTAGTCCTCGGTAATGGCTGGGTGTCACTATCTAGAAAAGATACTAGAAAGGTTAGGCTAGACAAGGTTGATAATGAAGATGAGGAAAAGTAGGTGCAAGAACAGAACCCTTTGGGACGCCACTAGGAATGTGGATGTGAACTGATGTTGTGACGTCAGTAAAACTGCTTGAACAACTGCTATAGAATGCGGAAATGAGTACTGAGAGAGCTATTAAGAAATAGTTATGAAGACGTCAGTTAACCTGTATGTAAAAATGTTCATAGAACGCCAGACTTTCAGTTGTCTTAGAGATTATTGATAACAAGGACAACGGATTCAAGTCCCTAAGAGGTGACCAATCATCAAAAAGACAATGAACGTTCAGAGTCGATATGCCGAGGTTAAGTTCCATTTCTGGTGATCCCAAAGACTTTGAATTAATAATAGGGAATAAGAAACTTTTTAATTCAAGGAGTAGAATTCTTAAAGACGTGCATCGTTATGCAAATCTTGTCCGGAAAATAAGTTATATTTTTCACTCATGTTTTTTTAGAGTAATAGA
Source organism: Macrobrachium nipponense (assembly GCF_015104395.2). NCBI lineage: Eukaryota > Metazoa > Arthropoda > Malacostraca > Decapoda > Palaemonidae > Macrobrachium > Macrobrachium nipponense. The sequence goes on along the minus strand of NC_061104.1, from coordinate 48,142,726 downwards.
ATTTTTTCCCCTTCTGATGCCCCAATAAAAGTAAATGGTGGTAATGTAAAGGTTGCAAACTATCTGGAGAGAGAGAGAGAGAGAGAGAGA
>NC_061104.1:48117636-48140136 GCF_015104395.2 Macrobrachium nipponense | reverse complement strand
GTCATTCGATTCCCAAGCTTTTCTGTTCCGTTTCTCTTTGACTGGCCTGAGAAAAGAGAAAGTTTGCGCTTTCTTTCTTCACCCCTTTCTTTCGTTCTTATTTCCGTTCGATTGCCCCTCTTTCTTCCTCATCTCTTCATTACTCGTACTTCTTTTACTTTCGCTTACTCGGGGAGTAAGCCTGCAAACTACTTGTTTGTTTTTGTTGTTGGTGTTATTGATGTTCTTTTGTTTGTGGGTGGTGGGGGGGGGGGGAAGTTAGGGAAGGCACATGGAAGAACCCTCCAAAAAAGCATGAGAAAGATGTTTCGTGTTGAGTTAAATATAAAGGAATTTATGAGTTATGTATTAGAATGAAAATGTAAAAAAAAAAAAATAATATGCATGTTAAACAGTACAGAACAATTTTTAAATTAAAATATAGCGTATTTATTTTAATTTTCGTTGGTCAAACGGGTTTATTTGACCATAGATTTTAATAAATGTTAAGTTAGGAATATAGTGTTTACAACTCGTGTGAGGGAAAAATCTTGCACACATCCAGAGTAAGCTGGAGGTCGAATCACGCTTTGTTCCTTTTACTTAGGTGATCAGAGAAGTCATTCGTAAAAGCTAAAGGCAAAGAGAACGAAAAATGTTTTACCGTTTTTGGAAAGATCACTGTGTTGCAGTGCAAAATGATTATGAAACGCCTTTGAACGCAATCAGTATTTGGATGTAAGCGTCTCAGTGGCGTGATCGGTATGGTCTTGGCCTGCCACGTCGGTGGCCTTGAGTTCGGTTCTCGGTCATTCCATTGAGGTGTGAGAGATGTGTATTTTTGGTGATAGAAGTCCACTCTCGACGTGGTTCGTAAATCACGTAAAGCCGTTGGTCCCGTTGCTGAATAACCACTGGTTCCATGCAACGTAAAAGTACCATACAAACAAACACAGAAAGAAAGAATATGGATGTGTATCCAGGACTTTGTTTATTGTTGTTTTATTTTCGTTTATTGTTATGGAATACGAGCTGTGTGCGAATGAAACCTCTAGATCATTTCGGCAGCGATGCTGATCACATTGCTAACACATAAAAAAAAAACAATTTATGTGGCGTATTTAGGTGACATTGATGCTCGCCTTGGTGGAGGTATAATGAATACATAGAGTTCATCATTAATGAACTTTCATTTCATTTTCTTCATGAAGTTGAGGCTGTCATGCCAAGCGATGGGGCACTTTCAGCCACTTAGCGCTTGAAGACAGTGAACATAGGGAGTTGGAGCGGTTAACAGCAAGATAAAGAGATCCAGAAAATAATAAACTCGATGAAGTACAAAGATCCAATGTTGGACCTGGAAGAAAACCCCCATCTTTGCGCTATGTAGTAATAGATAAAGAGGTTGGACAGCAAGATTTAGGAAATGAAACGAAGATGGAGGCGAGGTCAAAGGATGAAAAGTGCGTGCATCCAGCAAAGGGCCGAAGGGACGCTGCAAAGTACCTTAATGAATGCCTACAGTGCTCCACGGTGAGGTGCACTGACGGCTCATTCCTCCTATGGGGATCTGTAACGGGAAAAGAAGTCCCCTAGGGGAATACAATACTTTTATTTTGGAGCTTTCTCTCCTCTTCGCTTATCGTTGTCCGCGTGTCTTCTTTTTCGGAAGTTATCGATTATATCGATGGTCTGGTAAGAAGAAAAGAAGGGTTACCCTTTTTCCATCTACTACGACTTTCTTTTCGTTTTTTAGTAGCCTTCAACCTCTTCTTTTTTCTTGCCTACTCCTTTTTTTTTTTCTTTCTTTTTTTTTTAAGCTGTGGCCGTAAACGAAGGCTCAGTGTCTTTCGTGACGGAAGGTTGATTGCAAAGATGTCATGCCATCTATGTTAAAGTGATGTATATGCTCTGTGCAAGGGGAACTTTTCCATAGCAGTTAGTATGTTTGTGTATGTATTGTGATGCGATTTGTTCGAAGATAATTTCAATCTTATATAGATAATATATATATATATATATAAGTATAATATATATACTATATTATATATTATAAATATATATAATTAGTGTTATATATACCAATATTATATAATAGTATATATTATACATATATATATTAAGATATAGATATGTATATGATATTATATTAATATATATGTGTGTGTGTGTGTGTGTGTGTGTGTATGTATATGTACACATATATGTGCTGTACAAATACTATTGTCACATATTTGTCCTTATTTCACCAGTGAACAGGAACGCAGAAATATCCGAAACATTTGGTTGCAACGTATATATAGTATTTTCATGGGCATAATTATCGTCATTATCGCCTTCTGTGCCCTTAGCATAAAGCTCTCCGAAATTCCACAACTTGTGTCTCTCCTGCGTTTTCACTTCTCACAATCTCCACTCCTCTTCACCCTCCGGTCTCAAAGTTTCGTCCAAGTCGGTGAGGGTTCTTCCAACTCTTCTGGTGCCGACAGGAATCAAGCTGACGCTGTCACTCCCTCTTCTCCCTGGGGTTGTACTTAGGATGTGTCCAAGCCATCTCCATCTCCCTTTCATAAGTATTTCATTTATTTAGATATGGACTCCTCTATTTTAGTTCATGTTATCTTTCTTCATTCTGAGCCGACTCCTTATATTTTTTTCTTAAAGCGTTGTTTTAGCTTTCTGTAAAAGAAAACTATTGATGTTGCTATTTGTCTGTCCGTCCGAGCTTTTTCTGTCCGTCCTCAGATCTTAAAAATTACTGAGGCTAGAGGGCTGCAAATTGGTATGTTGATCATCCACCTCCAATCGTCAAACATACGTAATTGCAGCCCTCTAGCTTCGGTAGTATTTGTTAAGGTTAAAGTTAGCCATGATCGAGCGTCTGTCACGTACAACACGACACCAGCAAGCCGTGACTGAAAGTTTCATGGGCCATGGCAGCGAGTTTCATACAGCATCAAACGCTGTGCAAGATACACGATTTCAGCTCATTTTTTATTTGTTTTCTAATGCCAGATAGTTTCACTGCCATACCCTGGTTCTTGGCCACTTTAGCAAGACTCACATATAATTTTGCTTTCAGTTGTCTGATCTACCTTTTCCCTTCTTTCACTAAACTTCAAATCAAACTCAAGAGGACATCTTGAATATCTCTGCTTTTAAATGTTTGGAAGACTTCAACTCATTGATAAACTCTTGCTCCTTCCAGATATTTTACTTACTGTCCTCATGATTTCTGTGCCCTACATTCATCTGAAGTCACATCTTTCTAGACGTATGATGATGCATTCTGTTCAGCTAACCTCGTAAATATTGTGGTTGGTCTGTTGATGAAAACCAAAAGAGCGTCATCTACATTATCTAACTATGGCAACTTTCTGTCATTACTCCAGTCTAAACTTTCTATTCAATATCCAACCAATGTTAGTTTAATTTCTAATGTTTTTGCCTTCCGTAAGGGAGTAAACGAAAGTGGAACTAGACCTTACCACAATATTAGTCTGCGGACGCCTTCAGATGCGTTTTCGTTATCAAGCAAATATAGATCCAGAGACGAATATTTTTTTTTAAACGCCTTAGGGTGCGTTATCAGTTTATCAGCAACTGTCTATCAGAGACGAATCTTTAAACGCCTTCAGGTGCGTTATCGTTATCAGCAATGTCTTATCAGAGACGAATCTTTAAACGCCTTCAGGTGCGTTATCGTTATCAGCAATGTCTATCAGAGACGAATCTTTAAACGCCTTCAGATGCGTTATCGTACTCAGCAATGTCTATCTGAGACGAATCTTTAAACGCCTTCAGGTGCGTTCGTAATCAGCAATGTCTATCAGAGACGAATCTTTAAACGCCTTCAGGTGCGTTATCGTAATCAGCATTGTCTATCAGAGACGAATCTTTAAACGCCTTCAGATGCGTTATCGTACTCAGCAGTGTCTATCAGAGACGAATCTTTAAACGCCTTCAGATGCGTTATCGTTATCAGCAATGTCTATCAGAGACGAATCTTTAAACGCCTTCAGGTGCGTTATCGTTATCAGCAATGCCTATCAGAGACGAATCTTTAAACGCCTTCAGATGCGTTATCGTACTCAGCAGTGTCTATCAGAGAACGAATCTTTAAAAAACGCCTTCAGGTGCGTTATCGTTATCAGCAATGTCTATCAGAGACGAATCTTTAAACGCCTTCAGGTGCGTTATCGTTATCAGCAATGCCTATCAGAGACGAATCTTTAAACGCCTTCAAATGTGTTTTCGTTATCAGCAATGTCTATCAGAGACGAATCTTTAAACGCCTTCAGGTGCGTTATCGTTATCAGCAATGTCTTATCAGAGACGAATCTTTAAACGCCTTCAGGTGCGTTTATCGTTATCAGCAATGTCTATCAGAGACGAATCTTTAAACGCCCTTCAGATGCGTTCGTAATCAGCAATGTCCTATCGAGACGAATCTTTAAAAACGCCTTCATGCGTTATCGTTATCAGCAATGTCTATCAGAGACGAATCTTTAAACGCCTTCAGGTGCGTTATCGTTATCAGCAATGCCTATCAGAGACGAATCTTTAAACGCCTTCAGGTGCGTTATCGTTATCAGCAATGTCTATCAGAGACGAATCTTTAAACGCCTTCAGGTGCGTTATCGTTATCAGCAATGTCTATCAGAGACGAATCTTTAAACGCCTTCAGATGGGTTTTCGTAATCAGCAATGCCTATCAGAGACGAATCTTTAAACGCCTTCAAATGCGTTTTCGTTATCAGCAATGTCTATCAGAGACAAATCTTTAAACGCCTTCAGATGCGTTATCGTTATCAGCAATGTCTATCAGAGACGAATCTTTAAACGCCTTCAGGTGCGTTATCGTTATCAGCAATGCCTATCAGAGACGAATCTTTAAACGCCTTCAGATGCGTTATCGTACTCAGCAGTGTCTATCAGAGACGAATCTTTAAACGCCTTCAGGTGCGTTATCGTTATCAGCAATGTCTTATCAGAGACGAATCTTTAAACGCCTTCAGGTGCGTTATCGTTTACAGCAATGCCTATCAGAGACGAATCTTTAAAACGCCTTCAAATGCGTTTTTCGTTAACAGCAATGTCTATCAGAGACGAATCTTTAAACGCCTTCAGGTGCGTTATCGTTATCAGCAATGTCTATCAGAGACCGAATCTTTAACGCCTTCAGGTGCGTTATCGTTATCAGCAATGTCTATCAGACGACAATCTTTAAAACGCCTCAGATGCGTTCGTAATCAGCAATGTCTATCAGAGACGAATCTTTAAACCGCCTTCAGGTGCGTTATCGTTATCAGCAATGTCTATCAGAGACGAATCTTTAAACGCCTTCAGATGCGTTCGTAATCAGCAATGTCTATCAGAGACGAATCTTTAAACGCCTTCAGGTGCGTTATCGTTATCAGCAATGTCTATCAGAGACGAATCTTTAAACGCCTTCAGGTGCGTTATCGTTATCAGCAATGCCTATCAGAGACGAATCTTTAAACGCCTTCAGGTGCGTTATCGTTATCAGCAATGTCTATCAGAGACGAATCTTTAAACGCCTTCAGGTGCGTTATCGTTTATCAGCAACGTCTATCAGAGACGAATCTTTAAACGCCTTCAGATGCGTTTATCGTTATCAGCAACGTCTATCAGAGACGAATCTTTAAACGCCTTCAGGTGCGTTATCGTTATCAGCAATGTCTATTCAGAGACGAATCTTTAACGCCTTCAGTGCGTTATCGTTATCAGCAATGTCTATCAGAGACGAATCTTTAAATGCCTTCAGGTGCGTTATCGTTATCAGCAATGTCTATCAGAGACGAATCTTTAAACGCCTTCAGATGCGTTCGTAATCAGCAGTGTCTATCAGAGACGAATCTTTAAACGCCTTCAGGTGCGTTATCGTTATCAGCAATGTCTATCAGAGACGAATCTTTAAACGCCTTCAGATGCGTTCGTAATCAGCAATGTCTATCAGAGACGAATCTTTAAACGCCTTCAGGTGCGTTATCGTTATCAGCAATGTCTATCAGAGACGAATCTTTAAACGCCTCAGTGCGTTATCGTTATCAGCAATGCCTATCAGAGACGAATCTTTAAACGCCTTCAGGTGCGTTATCGTTATCAGCAATGTCTATCAGAGACGAATCTTTAAACGCCTTCAGGTGCGTTATCGTTTATCAGCAACTGTCTATCAGAGACGAATCTTAAACGCCTTCAGATGCGTTATCGTTATCAGCAATGTCTATCAGAGACGAATCTTTAAACGCCTTCAGGTGCGTTATCGTTATCAGCAATGCCTATCAGAGACGAATCTTTAAACGCCTTCAGGTGCGTTATCGTTATCAGCAATGTCTATCAGAGACGAATCTTTAAACGCCTTCAGATGCGTTATCGTTATCAGCAATGTCTATCAGAGACGAATCTTTAAATTCCATAACTGCCCGACAATACGTATTGAATCCCGTATATTTGCTTTGCATATCTACTACCTGAATCAAAACCTGGTTGTTCATCCCCATTTTATCAAAATTTACTCTTGTTGAGGACGACTTTGCCGGATATTTTCATCAAGGCTGACGTAAGTCAAATGCTGTTATAGTTATCCCAGCCAATCAGATGAATCGAGAACAAAAGAGTTGGGCAACGGAGGCTTTTGTTGGGATAGATTTGGAAACCGAATCTGCTTTCCAAAGGCGTCTGTTTGTTTCTGAGGCTTTTCTTCTCGGTTGAACGTCCCTAAGTCCTTGACTGCGTAGTGTTGCGAAAGGCAGTCGAGTTGCAGGCAGTTGCAAAGCAAAGTAACTTCCTCCTGGATACAGAAAGACTAATATATTTATAACTTATGTATAATTGATTCACAAAGATATGGAACGTGATGGATTTATGAATAAAGGCAAATGCCACGAAGGAAAAAGGACCGATGTGCCGAAAGGCCTAGCAATACTCCGTCGTTCCAACCTTCCTCCGTGGCATATGCCTTTATGTATATATCTATATATATATATATATATATATATATATATATATATATATATATATGTATATAGTGTGTGTGCGTATGTCTTTTAGTTCTTTAGTTAAGAGGATTGCAACGGCACAAAGAAGATAGAAATATTTTATATATATATATATATATATTATATATATAATATATTAATATATATATACTATATATAATAATATACTGAATCACGAAGGAAAATGAGACATGGAGTACCGCTGCAGGCTACTTCTTGTCCTTTACTATATATATTATATATATATATATATATATATATATATATATATATATATATACTATATATTATATATATATATATATATATATATATATATATATATATATATATATATATATATATGTATATACATGTATATATATATATATATTTATATAATTGTATGTTATATTCTTATTCGAATGTTGTTGCTGTTGTAAATGAGGTGTCAACTATTTTAAGATGATTTTGTTTTTTATTTTCCGACTCTCCTCCTGTCTTCGAGGCAAAAACATTTAATCAAAGGCTGAAAAAACTTGCTGAGCCGTTTCATGCATTAGGAGATTCCCTCAACTCCAATAGACTTGGTAAACCATTGTTTCGAGCAATGATAACTTGTTTGCGAAGGAGGTTTTGTTCTTTGCCACCTAATAATACTCCTTTAGAGGATGAAGAACTCTGGGGACTATGTAGTTGGATTTGAGTTTATTATAGAGGTAAAAGTCAAACTGTGCTAGGCCTAGTGAGGATTTGGCTCAAAGCAGATTGAGATCCCTAGGTGGCTATTTCAATAAATGCCATCCATGTTGTGTGGACCAGAATTTCAAAGGGATTTTTTGTGTCACAATTTAGACTTACACTAATCCTCCCATTGTTTGTTGGCACTTCTAAGCACTCCATTGTGATGCCAGTCTGAGAACCCCAAAGCAATCTCCAGCACTTGACTGGATTTTTTCGAAGGTGAAAAATCAAATTCATTTATTCATTTCCAGAGCTTGCATTGAACACTTGATTCCGATTTAAAGTATATTTAAAGTATTGGTATCCCTATAGATTTTTTCAGAATTTGTCCAGAAACGAATCATAGGTGCCTAAAGAATTTCCATTCTAATTAGTTTATGTCAATTTGGCACGGAGGGATTTTCAAGGGGCCTCGCGGGAAGGATAGTGCGTCAGTGCACCTTATGTAGTACACTGTAGGCATTACTTGAGGCTCTTTGTAGCGTTCCCTCGGCCCCTAGCTGCAACCCCTTTCGTTCCTTTTACTGTACCTCCTTTCATATTCTCTCTCCTAACAATTGTTTCATAGTGCAACTGCGAGGTTTGCCTCCTGCTACACCTTTCAAACCTTTCACTGTCAGTTTCAGTTTCAACGCTCAGTGGCCTCAAAGTTCCCAGTGCTTGGCCGCTGGTCAATAAATTCTATGTTCAATTCAACGTTATGAAGTCTAACAATTTTGTTTTATATAGCCGTGTTGCAACTTGCATTACTATAAAAAAAGGTAGTTATTATTCATCTTCATGGGGGCGGGGCGGTGGGGGGAGAGATAGTCAGAGCTCTGAATGAACTAAGTATACATACATACAGTTCTGATTAAACAAACCAACATGCATACAATTTCATTAAACGGGCATGCATAAATACAGCATCATTATTAATTCATGATTGTGCATTAAGGATTTCGCTCAAAAACTCAATTAAATGCATCAGTACATCATTAATTCGTACATCAGTAGGGCCAGATAAAATACATCGCCTACAGTGTTCCGCCCTGTTATACAGAAAACCTAACACCAAGAAATAAAAATTGCACACGAAGAAACGAGTTTTCTGTACAGCGAATAATGCTATATGAAAGTCTCAGCCGCGTCCCATGAGACTTTCAGCCAAGTGGCCTGTGTTGTTGGCACCTATAGCGGTGCCAGACGTTCTATCATGGCTAACTTTGACCTTAAATCAAATAAAAACTACTGGGCTAGAGGGCTGCAATTTGGTGTGTTTGATGACTGTAGGATGGATGATCAACATACCAATTTGCAGCCCTCTAGCCTCAGTAGCTTCTGAGATTTGAGGGCGGACGGACAAATAGCCATCTCGATCGTTGACTTTTACAGAAAACTGAAATCCGTTTTGTTGACATAGAAAAACGAAAGTTCTCTTGTGCCAACGTTAGATAAAAAATGAAATATTCCTTTGTACCAACATATATTTTTGCGTTATTTGTTTTTATTGGTTCCATTTATGTCATTTTAGGTGAGGATTTGAAGCTACTTAAAAAGTTTCCCGATGCAGTGATGTTTCTCTGATGTTGGCTGATGTATTGTTTCCGAAAAATTGGTTTATTTATTGTGCCCAGCTGTTCGGTGTGGATGTTATTTAAATGCGCGTCTATGTTTTCGGCGTGTTTTTGTTTTCCTTCCGTTTTAATTGATGTTCAAAGCGATCACTTATTGTCGTAAACAGATTTTTTTTTTATTTGTTAAAGCCCTCTATAGGTAGAGGGTTCGTAATTGTTACTTTGACAGGTAATATTGACGTCTGCTAATTAATTAATGTTTAGATCAATTAGTTTATTTTGCTGTCAGTTCAGGTGGCATTCGTCTGTTGTTACAGTTTTTTTTCACGCACACCTGTATGCATAGAAAAACATTAGGGATTTTTATTTTTTTCACTGCGCAGCTTATAGGTCGGTTCCGGGACGTATATATTCCTGAACTGTAATCGAGTACCTGGAAATTCCCTTTAAAAAGCGGGACCCCATATCTTAAAAACTAACCATAGAATCTTTATATCTCCCACACCCAAATTAATTGTCGTTTAAGCTTCTGAAGCTAACCTAACGTAACGTAACCTAGAGGCAGCAAGAAACCGCGGCTGGCGCAGTATCAGTACACTTCTCGGGAATTTCCTTCCTGTACTATTTAATTTTGAACTTACGGCCCGAGAGAGAGGAAAGATACTGTATATTATGCCCTGAAATACAAATATCTGCTTGTTACTCGAATGTTCTGGGTCGCAGTTATGTTGATAAAGGAGAGGAAAAAAATGAATAAAATAGCCGTTATAAGGAATTGGCATTTCGTCTAAATATGTACTACCAACATTTCATAATTAATCATAAGTGCCAAAGTTATATTTTCTTGGCCTCAATCTTTTATTACATTTCAGGTAATACTTGTGCTGTAATAGGTTGAAGGTTTGACAGAGGACACGTTACAGGATCTTTCTCTTTAACTTGAAATCATAATTTATGATGTTGTCAAAACTTATCTTTTTAAGTATGATGATCTCGGGGTTGAGCTGAAGCTCCTATGTATTAAAGAAAGCCAAAATTGAGATTGCTTCCACTCTTAAGTAATTGTCCTGGTTACGGGCTGAAGCCATTCATTAGAGATTTTTCTCTCCTCTCTCTCTCTCTCTCTCTCTCTCTCTCTCTCTCTCGAGCTGAAACCATTCATTAGATAATATCTCTCTCCTCTCTCTCGCTCTCTCACTTTAGGGCTGAAACCATTCATTAGATAATCTCTCTCTCTCTCTCTCTCTCTCTCTCTCTCTCTCTCTCTCATTTTGGGGCTGAAACCATTCATTAGATAATGCTCTCTCTCTCTCTCTCTCTCTCTCTCTCTCTCTCTCTCTCTCTCTCTCTCATTTACGGGCTGAAACCATTCATTAGAGATTTTCTCTCTCTCTCTCTCTCTCTCTCTCTCTCTCTCTCGAGCTGAAACCTTTCATTAGATAATCTCTCTCTCCTCTCTCTCGCTCTCTCACTTTAGGGCTGAAACCATTCATTAGATAATCTCTCTCTCTCTCTCTCAGTCTCTCTCTCTCTCCTCTCTCTCTCTCTCTCTCATTTTGGGGCTGAAACCATTCATTAGATAATGCTCTCTCTCTCTTTCTCTCTCTCTCTCTCTCTCTCTCTCATTTACGGGCTGAAACCATTCATTAGATATTCTCTCTCTCTCTCTCTCTCTCTCTCTCTCTCATTTTGGGGCTGAAACCATTCATTAGATAATCTCTCTCTCTCTCACTCGCTCTACAAAGAGACCTTAACAAAGTATATGATTGGGCAGAGGTAAATAGGATGGTATTTAACTCTGATAAATTTGAATCAATAAATTATGGAGACAGAGAAAGAAAGCTATATGCATATAGGGGACCTAATAATGAGACAATCACAAATAAGGAAGCAGTTAAAGACCTTGGTGTGATGATGAATAGAACAGTTATGCAATGATCAAATAGCAATTCTTGTTGGGCAAAATGTAAAGCAAAAATGGGATGTTGTTACGGCACTTCAAAACAAAGAAAGCTGAACACATGATTATTGCTTTATAAAACATATGTTCGGTAGTCCACTTGAATATTGCAATATGATATGGTACCCCACACTATCAAAAGGATATTGCACAAATAGAGAGTGTACAAAAGGTCCTTTACATCTAGAATAGAAGTAAGTTAAAGACCTTGACTACTGGGAAAGACTACAATCCTTAAATTATATAGTCTAGAAAGGAGAAGAGAACGCTACATGATAATTCAGGCATGGAAACAGACAGAAGGAATAGCAGAAAACATCATGGAACTAAAAATATCAGAAAGAGCAAGCAGAGGTAGATTAATAGTGCCCAAAACTATACCAGGAAAAATAAGGAAAGCGCACAGGACATTAATCCACTACAGCACCAGCATCGATAAATGCAGCCGTCTATTCAATGCGTTGCCAGCTCATATGAGGAATATACAGGAGTGAGCGTAGATGTGTTTTTTAAGAATAAGCTCGACAAATATCTAAACTGCATCCCAGACCATCCAAGATTGGAAGATGCAAATATACCGGAAGATGTTACTAGCAAAAAAAAAACTCTCTGGTAGACATTAGAGGTGCCTCAACACATGAGGGACCTGGGGCAACCCGAACAAGAACTGTAAGGTCTGTAAGGTAAGGTCTCTCTCTCTCTCTCTCTCTCTCTCTCTCTCTCTCCTCTCTCTCTCTCTCTTTAGGGCTGAAACCTCATTAGATAATCTCTCTCTCTCTCTCTCTCTCCTCTCTCTCTCTCTCTCTCTTTTTCGGGCTGTAACCATTCATTAGATATCTCTCTCTCTCTCTCTCTCTCTCTCTCTCTCTCTCTCTCTCTCTCTCTCTCTCTCTCTCTCTCTCTCATTTCGGGCTGAAACCATTCATTAGATAATCTCTCTCTCTCTCTCTCTCTCTCTCTCTCTCTCTCTCTCTCTCTCTCATTTTTGGGCTGAAACCATCTTAGATAATCTCTCTCTCTCTCTCTCTCTCTCTCTCACTTTAGGGCTGAAACCATTCATTAGTAATCTCTCTCTCTCTTCTCTCTCCTCTTCTCTCTCTCTCTCTCTCTCTCTCATTTTCGGGCTTAACCAATTCATTTATATGGTTAAACCATTCATTAGATTAATCTCTCTCTCTCATCTCTCTTTAGGGTCTTCTTGGTAACATCATTCAGATATTCATCTCTCTCTTCTCTCTCTTCTCTCTCTCTCTCTCTCTCTCTCTCGGTCTCTCTCTCTGGTAATTTTAAAAATTTTGTTTAGAGGTTTATTCGATGAGCTACTTCTTGTGTTTTACATATCTGTTGAAATTTGTTCACTGAAACATTCTTTATTCAAGTTGATTTTACAATGAGAGTATCGGGATTACGAGAAGTCAATATTTAAACAAATATAAAAAAAAAAAACCTATTGGACTTTCTTTAACAGTGTTATTCAACAGTGTTATTCACTTCTTTCATCTAACACATGGAAATGTACATAATGTAGATGTTGAATGTGAATAAGAGAGTAAGAGCAAGATCCCGTGCTGGCATAAGGCCAGCTTAATCTAAAACAACCAGCAGCGGTCAAGACGGTGAAAAGAGAGAGTTGGAGTGGTTGGACAGCAAAATAAAGATTTGTAGAAAATAACCCCCACCCCACCCCCAGTTGGACTAAGAAGTGATTGTTAGAGAGTTGGGTCAGCAAGACTGAAGAAAGGAAGTGGGATGGGAGGTAAAGTAAAAGGCTAAAAGTGGATGTAGTCATGGGTCGAAGGGAAGCTACAGACACCATTTAATAAAGCCTACAGTGCGCCACTTAAGATGCATTGACGGCGCTACCCTCCGACGGGGAATATGACCTATAGAGTTAAAGGAATTTAAGTTAGCCGTCAAAAGTAGAGCAGAGGTGAAAGATAGATGAGTTATGAAATAATTGATGAGTAATATGGAGAGCAATAACAAAGAGAGAGAGAGAGAGAGAGAGAGAGAGAGAGAGAGAGAGAGAGAGAGAGAGAGAGAGAGACTTAACTAGCTTCGAGGTGAGCCCCCGTCTGTTGCACGCAAACCAGTGTGATAATCATGTTATATATTTTAAGCTAACTTTGTCCCTTACGACAAACATCCATACTACAGCCACAAAAGACGTCAGAAGTTTATGAAGCCTAGTACTTACCTGATGAGCTAGCTGGCGAGAGAGAGAGAGAGAGAGAGAGAGAGAGAGAGAGAGAGAGAGAGAGAGAAAAGGGTAAACAACTCTCAAAGTTGCCTTAAAATATTGCATGAATAACACACTGGTTAAGGTCAGTCTCTCTCTCTCTCTCTCTCTCTCTCTCTCTCTCTCTCTCTCTCTCTCTCTCTCTCTCAGTATGTAACGGGCGTCTATTTTTCCACAATTAACGGAAATTATTCAACCTTTAAAAGTCTTTGTTCTCTCTCTACAAAACTCTCATGTTAATTTCTACATTGCGCGTTTTTTATATCTTTCCTTCTTAATGTAGAGGCCGACGGAACTGTCATTGTTATGCCCTTACCCAGCCTGGCCCTGATAGAGTGAACGAGTCTCCAAAAAGCAGAAAACTCGAACAGTTTAACGTGTTAAATCTGGTAAAGATAATCTAAATGGCACTAGTTCATTCATTTCGTCGAATACCTCAGATTATCTGCTAGTGCAATTGTGAACAAGTATACGATGTTAGTAGTCATTCCAGTTGATAGTAGGCATATCCAATTAAAAACGATATAGGGCAGAATGAAGGCATTGTTTTATTTTAATTGGGGGAATTTATTAATCTATTTTTTTTTGTCACGTGGGAGTGTTTATGCAGTTTTTAAATCTTTCTTCCTAACATTTTAGGATATATGTAGACGACCTGACTGAATAAAAATAGACTTTTTTCCATATGTAGTTTGCAATTCATAGCCATGTAGAGTTTACAGTTACATATACATATATATATATACTATACTATATATAATATATATATATTATATATATATACTATATATAATATACATTCTTACACACATATACGCATAATATAGATAGAGATATATATATATATTATATAGATATATATATATATATATATATATATATATATATATATATAATATTCTTTGATGAAGTTACTAAATTACATATCATTCGTCATCTGTAGAATTTGCATGCATGAGTTAACGAGGTAAACAATATTGCACATTTTATTTACTTAACTCCCTAACGTGATCGGGTTCTTTGCATGGTAATAAAAGAATAAAACAACTAAGATCGTCCAACTCCACAATCCATCTACTTTTATCTCAGAGTCAAAATTGCTAATTGGCATCTCCGTTTGTGTAGTGTTTGCAAGTCTTGATTTAGCCAAGTGTTTAGCGCTGTCGCTTTGATGGCTGACTTTGTCAAAAGCATTTTTGATCACGGACCGTGAAACGCATCGTAACGCCATTAAGGCGAAACTTGATGATCACTCTTTTGTCTTTTGAAAGCGAATTACGGGAATTTTTTTCTCCCTCTCTCTCAGGCGTTTAGTGATGTGAAGAGTTAACGGTAGCCTCTCGTTGGACAAGTTGGTTACATACTCGACTACCAATCCTCAGGATCCGGATTCGATTCCCCGCTCTGCCAACGCGGAATCAGAGGAATTTATATCTGGTGATAGAAATTTATTTCGCGATGTGGTTCGGATCCCACAATAAGCTTTAGGTCCCGTTGCTAGGTAACTAATTGGTTCCTAGCTACGTAAGAATATCTAATCCTTCGGGCCAGCCCTAAGTGAGCTGTTAATCAGCTCAGTGGTCTGGTTAAACTTAAGATATACTTAATTTTAGAGTTAATGGTAAGGTTGGTTTCTTGGTAAGCGTTCCCTGCAAAGGAACAATTACTTGTTTACTTGTCCACTGAAAGTTCCGTGAAAAAGGAAGCATGAGTCTGTATCCGACGTCAGTTGTGGAAAGATGTCGAGGTTTTATCCAAGAAATCAGGGTTGTGACGATACACTCGTCACTAAGAAAGATGGCTTCAGTGTTGTGGTTGTGGTTGTATTCGTTTCAAATCAAGTTGGCATTGTGGCAGCCAGCACGGGCTCTTGGTTCTTGAGCAGCCTGTCAGCACTGGAGTTTTCTCAGTGCGCAATTACAGATTTTATCTCGACAAAAGTCTTCAAAGTAAATCAGCTCGTTCGCGCGCTGTAACTTCCAGACCAGGAGTCCAGACGAAAGACAAGAGGCGTGGGAAAAATACCGGGGGCATTTATGGGTCATGTATGTATGCATGGGGCAACTATGGGGCATATGGGTATCTATGGGATATGTATGGGGCATAGGTGTCTGCATGGGTCAACTATGGGTCATATGGGCATTATGGGGCACGGGATGGGGGTATTGGGCATGGGGCAAGGCTACTAATGGGGAATACGGGCATCTATGGGACATGTATGGGGCACAGGGGTATTCATGGGGTAACTATGGGGCATACGGGCATCTATGGGACATGTATGGGGCACAGGGGTATTCATGGGGCAACTATGGGGCATACGGGCATCTATGGGACATGTATGGGGCACAGGGGATTCATGGGTAAACTATGAGGCATGCGGGCATCTATGGGACATGTATGGGGCACAGGGGTATTCATGGGGCAACTATGGGGGCATACGGGCATCTATGGGGCATGTATGGGGCATAGGTATATGCATGGGGTAACTATGGGGCATACGGGCATCTATGGGGCATAGGTATATGCATGGGGCAACTATTGGGCATATGGGCATCTATGGGGTATGTAGAAGGCGTGTATGGGGCATGGGCGAATATGGATCGTTGTATACGGTGGGGGAGAAGGGGGGGGGGGGGGGGGCTCGGGGCCCGCCCTGCCCCGGGCGGAGGAATGGGCGAGCAAGAAGAGATATGAAAAGCCAGGGGGGCTGTCGAGAGATAATGGGGAAGAGGGAACGATCTAATCCAGAAAAATCATGGCGAATTACCCCTTCACAAAGGGCTCCTCCTGACTCCCCTCGCGCCCTTCAAGCGCCTCCTCCCCTCATTCACACACAACCCCCTTCCCATCTGGACCCCATCAACTCTCGATCAACCCACCCCTCTGATGTCCACCCGCTCCCTTTTATTCCTTAATTTATCTAACACCTCCCAAGGGTGGTACAAATTCGCTTCTCTCCGTCGGCCTAGTCCTCTCCCTTCCCTTCCCTTCGCCCCTCTGGGTTCCTCCCTCTGTTTCCCTATTCCTCTTTTCTTTTCGTTATACTTCTTCTGGTATCTCTCCTCCCATGACACTCATTCTCTGGCACATAGTGACTTCGTCCTCACAGAACGTAAGGACAGTATAAATCCTAGGACCTAGAACTACTCTAGGCCTAGGCAACGCCTATGATACAAAGCCCTTCCCGTCATTGGCAGTAGTTCGAGATATACAGTCTTCTATTCACAGGAGTTTGGCGTCACCCTTCATTGCCTTTATGTCACAATTGACAGATCCTAGGACCTAGACCTACTCTAGGCCTAGGCAACGCTCGGCCTATAATACAAAAAAAAATAAATAAAAAAAAAAAAAAAAAAAATAAAAAATAAATAAATAAAGCCTTCCCGTCATCGGCAATTGTTCAATATATACAGTCTTCTAGTCACACTACATTGCCTTTATGTCACAATTGACCTTATTGTTTGCAGTAAACCTATATTTTCTGTAGGCTATACGAGAGCCTTGAGCGTTTTCAGTTAACCTACATTATTGTACTCTGTGTTGATTTCAGAGTTTGAAATCAACCCACATTATTCTGTATATATTGATGCCAATATATACTGCCTGCGCTTCATATCGATCATTGGGTTCGAGGTCAGCCTTGTATTGTCTGACGTGAGCTTTACTTGATTTTACGGTTCATTTACCGATACATTTGGAGGTCAACCATAATTGCCAATAAGTTGAAAAGAACGCAGTTTAATATATACTTCTCCATATTAAATGTAGAGTCTAAGGTTAAGTAGTTCCAGCAAAACTGAAGTATAACGAAAGAAAGCCAGATTCGATTCTGCGCATGCGCAGAACACACGGGTATGTTTTAGAGAAGGGGATGGGTTGGGCAAAGCGAATGTGGTACTACGTCTGTTGGGGTGGGTGGGTGGTCGGTTTCGGGAATGGGCAGTTCCATTCATTGTTAGGCGTTGTTACGTAAGCAAAGTCGGCCTATTGTTACGCGCTTCAGTGGCCCTGCAGCTGTTGTGTATGTGTGCGAGTTTGTGTGTGCGTGCGTGCGTTCGTGTGTGAGCGCGAAAGTTCTGGGGAGGAGACGCTTAGACCTATATGAAAGGGCTTCGCACGCGGCACATAATTGCGTTATCACACGTGAAGTATGCTCTCTCTCTCTCTCTCTCTCTCTCTCTCTCTCTCTCTCTCTATATATATATATATATATATATATATATATATATATATATATATAAATGATATATTGCCACGAAGGAAAAATAAACGAAGGAGGATCTGCAAGATCTTTCGACGTTAAACATTTAACGTCGAAAGATCTTGCAGATCCTCCTTCGTTTATTTTTCCTTCGTGGCATATATTCTTTATTTATGGATTTATTCATGTGCCTCCAACTTTCGTGATTCAGTTACACACACATATTGGATAGATTCCTTTACCATAAATATTTGCCGATATAAAGTGGAAAAAACAGAAAAAACAGAAATTAATCTCCATCCAGCAAGCAACCTTATTTAGAGATATAGATATAATAAATATAATACTAATTAGTATATATATTATATATATATATATAATATATAATTATATATATATATATGTATGCATGTATTTATATAATTAAGACACAAACCCAAATGGAATTAGGGTACTACGCTCAGCTTCGTGAAATGCAAAGACCCGTTGCAGACTGCGGAAAAATTGCTATAACAAACAAACCGCCGCAGACATTCTGTAAATAAGACTGACAGAACTGAAGCTCCTGGGATGATTTTGCGATCTAATTCTTCAGATTAATTTTGGCTTAGATTAAACAGTCCTTATGCCAGCGCATGCTCTCGCCTTGAAGAGTGTCTTTGTAACTGTGAATGGGAGTAAGATCACCGAATGGAAGCAGTTATCTCGAGTTATATTTTCAGCACTGGAGCGACATAGGAGCAGCGTCTCTGAGAATATCGCTGGTATTGGTACTAATACAGTTCTTGTAATTTAGCGATTTACTCGCTTTTTTCACTTTATTTATTAATTTGGTGAGGTATATTTTTCTTCTTTAATAAGTGATCTTTTCTCTCCGTATTTCCCAATAACTTCTGTTTCTTCTTTCTAATGAAAACCCCTTTGGTGGGCTTGTTCCATATGAATAGGGGTCATCTTCTGAATAATAATAAAAATAATAATAATAACATAAACAGCGACCAAGTTGAGAGTTTTGTAACGTAAAAGGGGAGGGGGGGATTCTATTGAGATCTGTTACCACAACTTTCTGGTTGCATGATAATTGTTTAAAAGGTAACAATAAAACATAAACATTGTAGGAAGTTTCGGTTCAAAGTTCGTTTGAGTCAATTCAATTAGATAAACAGATATAAGCATAAAACATACACTGATTCTATAAGTATAAAATCCGAGTGGATCTTGTTTGTCCTCACCCGGGTGACAGTAGGGAGACATGACACAGCCACACACCCCTTGCAAACCTGTTTGTCCGCACCAGGTGGGGCGGGGTAGGTAGGGGAATGGGAGGGTAGATGAGACCTCCTACTTCCTCCTGCAAACCCAGTTGTCCGCCCCTGATGGAGACGGGGTACGTAGGAGAATGGGATGGCAGGGAGACATCCACCATCCTTCTGCAAACCAGCTTGTCCGCCCCCAGTTAGGTGGGTAGGTAAGGGAATGGGATGGCAGGGGAGACATCCACCATCCTTCTGCAAACCTGCTCGTCCGCCCCAGGTCGGGGGGGCGGGGGTTAGGTAGGGAGATCGGGAGGGTAAGGGGGGAGAGCAGTGCACACTAACAAGCTCGCCACCGTATAATCTTCCTCTAGCGGAGATGATTAACCCCGTATTTGATATGTGTTCGCCGGCGCTTAATATACGCTTGAATCTAAATCATATATTTATGTGTATATATAATGTAATTCCAAACACCACTTTTCACGCACATGGAGGGTTGCCTGTAGGGGTTAGAGCAATATTACAATCGCTAATACGCTCCATCTTTTATATATAACAGTCGAATCATGTGGGAATCTCTCTCTCTCTCTCTCTCTCTCTCTCTCTCTCTCTCTCTCTCTCTCTCTTTTCTTCTTCCTCTTCTTCTTCTTCTTTTATTTATTATTATTCGTCAATGTATCTTACTAGCTAAGTCCGTTAAGGTTCTTCGTAGCGTCCCTTCGGTTCCAAGCTGCAACCCCTTTCATTCCTTTTGCTGTACCTCCTTTCATATTCGCTTTCTTCAGTCTTGTTACCCAGCCTCTCCTAACAAGTTGATAATGCAACTGCGAGGTTTTTCTCTTGTGATGCCTTTTTATTTTTCTGAAAAGGAGACTATTGTTCCAGCTTCGTCTGTCCGTCTGCACTTTTTCTCTCCATCCTCATATCTTTAAAACTACTGAGGCTAGAGGGCTGCAAATTGGTATGTTGATCATCCACCCTCCAATCATCAAACATACCAAATTGCAGCCCTCTAGCCTCAGTATTTTTTTTTTATCTTATTGAAAGTTAAACTTAGACATTATCATGCTTCTGGCAACGACATAGGACAGGCCACTACCGGGCCGTGGTTAAAGCTTCATGGACCACGGCCCATACAGCATTATACCGAGAGCACCGAAAGATAGATCCATTTGCGGTGGCCTTGATTACACGATGTGCAGAAATCTCGACTGCGCCGAAGGATTTACCTGTTTTTTCTCAATTTCCGTTTCAGCGATGAATGACCTCATAGGCCCCTATAATTGGTGTAGTGACAAAGGAAGAGAGGTATTTGCTATGAAGAGAGTAGGATTTTGTGCCATACTAAACAAAAAAAAAGGAAAAAAAGTTTATTTATATTAATATGTTGTTGTTAAAAATCCACAATTATATATTAAATGTATTTCTGTGTAAAAAAAAATAAAGACTCCCAACCACCTGAACGGTGTTTTTTTACATAGAAATATATTTTAATACATAATTTTGGATTTTTTTAACAATTTGTTCTTCACGAGACTGTGACTATCTCAATAACTAGTTTTCCTTAAACAACACTTACATTTATACACGTCGTCCTAAAATCATTTGTAACTTGAATATCCATTTTTACAATGCAAATCGTAGTGGTCTTTCCTGACACTCTCACAGCTTGAACAAAATACTATCAATCAAATTCTTAATGAGTATTGGCATTCGTATGAGGGTTCAATTTCTTACAGAAGATTAATGCTAAACAGACTCTTCTTCAGTTACGTTATATGAAAAATTATGAATCTGCGCATAATGCCTGCATTAATATCAAACATAATTAATTGCTTGAGTTAGTCCAAAAATAAATAGCGCTCAAATATTTTGTTTTAGCTGATTTATGCTCTACTAATCTTCTAAGTTATGCAGCCCATTAACTCAGAACAGGAGGGGTAAAATTAGCATTGATATTGCGAGAACATTCGGAAAAGTAATGATAAAAAAAGGTAGAATTTAATTAGATACGTCTAAAGCCCGATGAAATAGGATTCTGTCCAATGTGTCCAGGAAATCAAGATAGTAGGAGCTTGTTTCTTTGGGGGGGGGGGGGGGGGGGGGGGTGCCAGGTTGGTGAATTAGAAGAAAGGGTCATTACCTTTATTTGACAAATCTAGTTTCACTAAAAGCATTGATCTAGTTGAGTATGTCATTGAAATAGCTAAGTACGTATGAATATTTTTCAGGTGAGTGTATCTTAGGATTTGTAGTGACAAGCTTATTGATAAACTGAGAAGACACTCACTCACTCACTCACCATCATTCAGTAGACGAAGCTGTACGAGTTTATTAAAGCTGTTGTTTATGTTAGTGTCGATTATATGTAAGTATATAAATGCACTATAGCAGAATCACATCAACGGTGCATCTGATGTCTAGGCCAGTCCCTTACGACGCTCCTGATTGGCTGTTCATAAGCCAATGACGGGGCTGGAAACTCTCAGTCTCTCTCTAGAGTTCACATAGGCAGGATGTATGTTCCACCTCTCCTAGGTGATACTTTTGAAAGACGTATCCCTCAGGAGAGGTACATTCTGCCCGTCAGGAGCGTCGTAAGGGACTGGCCTAGACATCAGATGCACGGTTTATGAATATGTAGGTATACTACATATACATATACTATATATTATATATATGTATATATATATATATATATATATATATATATATGTATGCATGTATATATATGTGTTATATATATATATATATATATAATATATATATATATATATATATATATATATACATATATGTGTGTGTGTGTTAGGTACATATTATACAGATATTATATTATATAATTATACCAATTGCTAAGTTAAAAAACTAATTATCATGCACAAGAAAAATTCACGGGACCAGCCGATAATTGCGGATATACCTGATACATAACTCACGAATTCGCAACTTCCAGATGCCTAGTCGTCATTACTGAATAATTCCTTTTATGACTTCATTATTTTTGCATGAGAGGATTGAACCAGTATCATCATCCAGAGCCACAGACGAGGACGTTCGGGTGTGATTGCATATTAATGGAAATGAGGCAAGTGAGTGTCTTGCTTGACTTGGATTGAAGTTTAGTCTATTTGTCAGCCATAAAGGTTGACACCATCGTGTTTTCGTTTTCCGAATGTCGTAGCTTAATGTCATTTTGTTAGTGTCGTAACTTGAGAACCGGTTTTCTCAGTAGGATACCGTCCTAGAATGGTCAAAAGTTCAAATTCCATTCACGTATGCCATTCTGAGGCTACACAACTCTAGAAAGAACTTATGTATGCGATTTCTGACATACGTAACACAAGTAAGAAGTTATGTATGCCTTTCTGATGCTACACAACACTAAGAACTTATGTACGCCATTCTGATACTACACAGTACTAAAGTAGATTCATATCAATCGTGCATATGATGTCTAGGCCAGTACCTTACGACTCTCCTGATTGGCTGTTCATAAGCCAATCACAGGGCTGGAAACTCTCAGTTCACTAGGCAGGGTGTATGTTCCACCTCTCCTGAGGG
>NC_061104.1:48105136-48112636 GCF_015104395.2 Macrobrachium nipponense | reverse complement strand
AGATATATATATAATCTAATATAGATATTATATCTAATATATATATATATATATATATAATTGAAACTTCTTTTAAAGTGAAGGACTTAGTCCTTAGCAGTAAAACAGTGTTTTAATGGGGCTGTTATACTTGAGACGTATCCTGTTTTAACAGAGGAATTTATTTACACACACACACACGCACACACACACACACACACATATATATATATATATATATATATATATATATATATATATATATATGCATGTAGAATCTACCGGTCATTTTTGCCAGATACATATGAAATTGCAATAGCCCTTTTTTTGGATACGCTTGTCACTACAAAGCCTTGAACTCCAACTTCGAGGAAATTTCTTTGAAGAAATCATGATGTCCGGCAGCGGGAAACGAACCCGCGATACCATAATCACGACGAGGTGTAAAAGCATTGTTTTTGTGACTGAGTTATACACACACACACACACACACACCTCCAGGTCATCTACTGAATCACACTTTCTTTAAACTGCCACACCATCTTATTTGTAATACCATGAACTCCTGATGCCCAAATTACTCTCTTGAGATCTAGCAGCGTTCTGTTTACACACACACACACACACGCCAAATGTGTTAGTAGAATTGTAGAAGAGGCTTACTTCAATCCGCCCTCACAAAGGATAAATGAAAAGCAAACACTGAATTTCTTTCCTGATTGTTGGGCCTGTGCTTGATCTTCTATTCTTACGTATGTTGTATGAATCTCATTAATTTAGCAAATGGACGAATATTAAAGAGCGCGGGGAGCATTTTTCGTTAATCGGATCTATCACGAAGACAATATGATTAGATTCAGTGTCGCAGTATACCGCCTCCCTCCCCGTCCATCTGCATCAAAGAGATTAGCGAAAAATCAAAAAGGTCAATGATGTGTTTTTTACGAAATGTCAGGATGGTATAAGGTGGATGTTGAAAGTTTTTTTTTTTTTTTTTTTTTTTTTTTTTCTTGGATCGAATATCGTTAATATTCTTTGGTCACCGAATGTCTCAAAAATGAAGCTTAATTGAGGGAGAGTGTTTGGCTACGGGACGATTTCGCTGTTAATGAATAGAGTTCGTTTGTTTGTGCGGGGCTTCAAAGAAGGACGTGCCGTGAACAGCGCTTCAGTGCTTATTGAAACATACTTCTTCATTAAGATATTAATAACACGCAACGTGTTTTTAATTACGGGACAGAGAGGAACGAGGGTCCTAGCGATGGTAAGCAGTTGTTGAAGGACGAGCGTATTCTGGTTAGGGGCGGCGGGGCGGGAAACTCCAGGCTTTCTCATTAGCAATTGCTGAACAAATTCATGCATTGTGATTATTAGGCAAGAGTCTGTGCAAAATTTAGCTGAGAGTTGATTGCTGCTGAGGAACGTATAAGTTTTAATGACGTGTGATGAGACACGCCTCAGTGGCGTGGTCGGTAGGGTCTTGGCCTGCTACCTCAGTGGTCACGAGTTCGATTCTCGGACATTCCATTGAAGAGTGAGAGATGTGTACTTCTGGTGATAGAAGTTCTCTCTCGACGTGGTTCGGAAGTCACGTCAAGCCGTTGGTCCCGATACTGAGTAACCACTGGCTCCATGCAACGTAAAAACACCATACAAAAAAACAAACAAACAATTACGTGTGATTAGTACAAATTGATAAGCCAGGAAATGTTAATATCTTGGTGTAATTCGGGACCTCCCCGTATGCGGGTAATGCCACCAGCCCACCTCACGTAGCGCACTGTAGGCATTTCTTAAATTTTTTTGCTGTGTCCCTTCGGCCCCTAGCTGCAATCCCTTTCATTCCTGTTACTGTACCTCCGTTCATATTCCATTTCTTCCATCTTACTTAACCCAACCTTCTCCTAAAAATTATTCCTTTGTGGAACTACGAAGTTTTATTCCTGTTACAACTTTCAAACCTTCTGTACTTTCAATTTTCTTTTCGGCGCTGATTGACCGCGTAGGTCCGAGTGCTTGGCCTTTGGCTTAAATCATATATGCCAGCTAATTCTTGGCCTGTCGAGAATTCTATTCTAACCCATAACCATAACCCCCCCCCCCCCCCCCCCCCCCCCCCCCCCCCCCCCCCCCCCCCCCCCCCCCCCCCCCCCCCCCCCCCCCCCCCCCCCCCCCCCCCAAGTCTCTTTTTCTTAAGCCTCCGTTGATGTTGAAAGGAACTATTGTGAGCCTTGATAAATAATGCTATTCACTTTAGGCCACACTGCAGACTTTTTTTTTTTTTTTTTTTTTTTTTTTTTGCGACATGAATGTTAGTGTATTGCTTTTTTTTTTTTTTTTTTTTTTTTTTAAATGTGACATGACTAAACTTTAGCGTATTAATTGATTTTTTCTTATAAAGCGTTACGTGACTGTATATTGTATCACTTTTTTTAAATGGGACATGAGTGTTTTGTGGATTACTTTTTTATATATAAAATGTGACATGAGTATTTAGTGTATTACTTTCGATAGATACTTTTTTATATATAAAATATGACATGACTATTTTGTGTATTACTTTTTATATATAAAATGTCACATGACTGTTTAGAGTATTACTTTTTTTAACACGACGTGACGCTTTAGTGTATTAGTTTTTTTAAAATGTGACATGACTGTATATTGTATTACTTTTTATATATAAAATATGACATAACTGTTTAGTGTATAACCTTTTTTATGTGATATGCCTGTTTAGTGTATTAATTTTTTAAAATGTGACGTGACTGTTTTCTGTATTACATTTTTTTAAAGTGACATAACTGTTTAATGTATTACTTTATATATAAAATGTGACATGACTGTTTAGTGTTTTACTATTTTTTTAATACGACGTAACTGTTTAGTGTAATACTTTCTTTTTAATGTGACATGACTTTCTAGTGTATTACCTATATTTATATATAAGATGTTACATGAATGTTTTGTGTATTACTTTTTTTTTTTGAAAATGTAATATATATGACTGTTTAGTGTATTATTTTTTAAAGAAGTGATGTGACTGACTGTTTATTGTATTACTTTTTTATATATAAAATGTGGCATGACTTCAGTGTATTGCTTTCTTGGGTCACTTTTATGTATTTTATTATTTTTTTTATTTAAAACACAACGGTTCGGACAACCTAGTGCCCTTAATATGCACAGGTCCGAAAAAAAGAAGAGAAAAAAACGAAAGGTGGGGGGGGGGGGGGGGGGGGGGAGAGAAGATGCAAACAAGGTGAAAATAACGGAACATAAAGGAAAGGTTTGGTTGATACCCCCCCACAAAAAAAAAAAAAAAAAAAAAAAAAGCTTAAAGCAACAAGACAGAAAAATAAGAAGCAATTGTGCACCAGTTATCGAAGTCAAAAGCCATAATTTAGGCCAGACATTTTTTGTGTAACAAAATTAAACTGGTGAGAAACGAGACGATAGGTAAAACGAGCAAGAAATTTCGCATTTTATTTTCAAGAGAAATAATTTGTAAGCTCATTAGTTTTCCGTAACTCTTAACGTCACGATGTTTTGTTAATTTAATGACTTCGGTGAAGAATAGCAATGAACGATATTACCTCAGGATTAGAATACTTAATGTCCGCTTGCACTTTTATAATACAAATATAAATATCATGAAGGAGCCGGTTATTTTTTATATTTCTTCTCTTCAACATTTTCGCTTACTCGGGAAGTAAGCCTACAAACTACTTAGTTTTTGTTGTTGCTGTTGTTCTTGTTCTTGTTGGAGGGTAGGAAAGGTCTATGGAAAAGCCTAAAAAGGTCTGAAAAAGGTGTTTCGCATTGAGTTAATGATGCAGGAATTTTAGTATAGGATATTCATGATTTATGTATTAGAGTGAAAATGTAAAAGATAAATAAAGTCCATTTTAAACAGTGCAGTAAAATTATTTCTGATAAAATATAGCGTATTTATTTTGATTTTCGTTGGTGAAACAACGCTGTAATTGACCGTAAAATTTAGCACGCCCCCGAGTAAGCTGGAGTTCGGATCACGCCTTGTCGATTATAGGTGGACAGGAGATTAGCAAAATATGAAACGGAGGATTGCCAGATACATATTAAAAAAAATGAGTAATTAATGCGCTTGAGATTATCGTTAGATGCCATTAGTAATTTTTTTTCAAGGAATTATATATCCCATAGGGTGGTAGTGCCGTCAGTGCACCTCTCCCGGTGCACTGTAGGTATTACTAAAGGGTGTTTGCAGCGTCCCTTCGCCCCCCCCCCCCAACCCACCCCCCTCCCCCCCCCCCCCCCCCCCCTTCCGGACTTTTTAGCTTTTTACCTGACCTCCATTTTTCTGGATTTTGATATCCTGCTGTCTAACTCCTCCAACTCCCTCTTTATCACTGTCTTGAGCAATGAATATCCTAAACTCATAAATGAAATAAATGAATTATGTAATTTCAGATCAGCGTTAAGTTTTGATAATGTCAAATCCAAGAGGTTTACATAATTTTTCATGGGTAGGCCGACGGCACGGATGGGACAATGGCCTTATCTACCGATACCCTGGGGAAATGGGCCGTTTATCAGCCGTTTGTACGATCGAATATAGAATTCAAGAAAAAAGAAAGTTTTAAGCGAGTTCCGAAGTCCACATAAAAAATAAATTTATTTATGAACGCTGCTCTGTACTTTACACCGTTCAATTTTAAATGATGTGTTTGAACTGCGTTGCTCTCCTCGTACGCTAAAAATAAATAAATAAATAAATAAACAAATAAATAAATAGATAAAATATAAAACGAACCTAAAACACAGTAGTCCATTTCCCAAATGAAGTGATGTTTAATTAAAATTAAATGTGTTATTTTGTAACTGGTAAATAAATGTTTTCCACTCGGGAGCAGAACTCTTTCTCCCCTGAATGATTCTCGAGGAACTAAAATGTTACTTTGTTACTTTGTTACTTGTGCTCCGTGTCCGATGACAGGTGACTGTTTGGAGGGGATGTAATTCATACTTTTAATTTTCTCTCCCGTGATTTTGCGGGTGAAGAGAGTGCTTCTTTAAGCAGTGATTATTATTATTATTATTATTATTATTATTATTATTATTATTATTATTATTATTATTATTATTGTTGTTGTTGGTGTTGTTGTTGTTATGGTTTTTAACAATTAATCAGACCTTCTCGATACATGTCTTATTGAAAAAAAAAAACTCTGCCGTCTTTATAATAAGATATATTATTATTATTATTATTATTATTATTAATTATTATTATTATTATTATTGTTATTATTATTATTATTATTATTATTCATTATTATATTATTTATTTATTTTTTTTGTTTTTTCTTTTTTTTTTTTTGTTTTTTTTTCTTTTTTTTTGTGCTCTATCATAGCCTCCAATTCGACTGGGTGGTATTTATAGTGTGGGTTCCGGGTTGCATCCTGCCTCCTTAGGAGTCCATCACTTTTCTTACTATGTGGCGCCGTTTCTAGGATCACACTACCTCTGGATGAGTCCTGGATTATTATTATTATTAATTATTATTATTATTATTATTATTATGCTATTATTATTATTATTATTATATTATTATTATTATTATTATTATTATTAGTATTGGAAAAGTAAATCCACAGTAATAGTCTGATCTGTTATTAAAATTACAAAGCCAGAGAGCTTTCGAAGACCTGCCACGGTCCTCCTTGTCAATCTGTATTCAGATTGACAAGGAGGACCGTGCAGGTCTTCGAAAGCTCTCTGCTTTGTATTTTAAATAACAGATCAGACATATTACTGTGGATTTGTTTACTTTTCCCATTTTATTTTATAACTCATGTGATTATGAGGTTTCTTTGGATTATTTATTATTATTATTATTATTATTATTATTAAATACTCATAGTAGCTTGAAACTTGGAATGGAGAAACAAATCCACAGTTAGGTATATGTACACATATTATAAAGTTATATCTTCAATTGAAAATAGGAATCTAACAGTTTCCCGAAACCTATCTGTACAAATTTATCTTTTTAATTTATGTACAAAATACATAACTCTGGATTTGTTTCTCCATTATTATTATTATTATTATTATTATTATTATTATTATTATTATTATTATTATTATTATTATTATTATTATTATTATTATTATTTTCTATCATAGTCATACTATCGACTGGGTGGTTTTTATAGTATGGGGTTCCGACTTGCATCTTGCCTCCTTAGGAGCCCATCACTTTTCTTACTATGTGCGCTGTTTGTATTAACACGCTCTTCTGCACGAGTCCTGGAGCTAGTTTTTCCAGGTTCCATTTCAGCAAACTTGGGATCGTGCCCCTTAGTGTTCCTATGATTATGGGTACAGCTTCCACTGGCATGTCCCATCCTTCTTATCCTCTTCCCGTCGATTTGCTTCTGATGTAGCATCTCCATATTTCCTTATTCTCTTCTCTGGTTGCTATCATTGTTATGGTGGTCAGTTGCTGGATGATGACCTCCAATTTTTTAACTCTCTTCATGCTTCTATGTTCCCATACATATGTAACCCTTTATCCTATTAGAGCCAGGCGTATGTCCTCCTTCAGGATCATGGCCCAATTTGGGCGTCTGCATTCAAATTAGATGACTGAAATGGTTTTGCCAGAAACCGAACTAAAATGAGACTTATTTTTTTTAATTTTTTTTTTTTAGAGGGGAAAAGGAATTGCTAAGAGATTTCGATACAAAGTTTCCTGTTTATTTCGATGAGAAATATTTTGAGAGAGTTTCTAAAATGAAACAACTGACTTTTTGTACAGTTGACAAGTAGAAGACGAAGCCATAATTTGTAATGTTCTTGGTTGTGTGGGTTAAGTAAAGGCGCCAGTGAAATACATACGCACGCACACACTGACACGATCTCAGCGAGAGAGAGAGAGAGAGAGAGAGAGAGAGAGAGAGAGAGAGAGAGAGAGTTTAAAGTTTATTCCTTGTATTCGGCCGCCGCCAATCTCATACCATTTATGCGCCTACAGAGTGCAATTATATGTATAAAAGATACGAGAAAAGTAAGCTATCTTTCAACACCTTTCCGTCGACTTTCACTACACTGCATATTCGGAGCAATACCTACACCAATAATACACGCTGCAGTGCAACAAATTGCACCATTCAGTAATGCATCACAGCGACATCAAAATGAGCACTTATGCTCAAAGGAATGACAGAACTTGGCAATCAAGTGTAGTCTTAGTGAACCCCCCCTAACCCCCTCCCCCCCCCCTCCCCCCCTACACCGAATTCCTCCTCCGTTGTACTCACCTTCAAAAAGAACTTACAGACCTTGACTCATGACATAATCAAGGAGTCTAATAACAACCCGCTTTCCTCCTCCTCCTCCCTCCTCCTCCTCCTCCCATATTATAGCTCACCTGCTTTGGTGTACTCTTCATTTTCATTACTTCACAACC
Source organism: Macrobrachium nipponense (assembly GCF_015104395.2). NCBI lineage: Eukaryota > Metazoa > Arthropoda > Malacostraca > Decapoda > Palaemonidae > Macrobrachium > Macrobrachium nipponense. Next base: position 48,105,203 of record NC_061104.1, on the reverse strand, counting down.
TACCTGTCCTATGAGAGAGGGTCTTCCCAGATGTCATGGTGTCTTAATATGCATTCCCACGTAATCT
>NC_061104.1:48060136-48100136 GCF_015104395.2 Macrobrachium nipponense | reverse complement strand
GAATATTAACGGTGTAATTCGCATACAGTAAATTATTAAAACACTTTTCAGTTGCAGATGTACACCCAGATATCCTTTTATTTACCTAAAACTTACACATAGCGTAACTATTTAAAGCCCGGGACGCAGTGTTACCATGCCAAAACACCACTGGCGGATGGACAGATGGAAAAAAACGGAGTATAGGTGTTTATGGACAGAGGAACAACTGCAAAAAAATATATAAATTGCTCTATGTTACTAACAGGCAAAATCAAATTTTAACTAATAACATATACCTAAGATCAAAACAATACAGTACAGGACATTGAAAAGAGGTAAATCCACAAGACATCTATATTATTATAAAAATAATATAGATTCCAGAATGTTCTTGTAATAATAGAAATACTTCGCTTCGTTTATTTAGCCACATAGTATTCATAATTTTGTTATAACTTATATTTTACCTTTTCATTATTACTGTGATTATCATCAATTTAGAAATTTTCTACATTCAATTTTCGTATTTAGCCCTCTGGACCTGAATACTGTAACCACCTAAGGTCTCCAGCTGCAATTTAATTATATACAATCTGTTAACCAATTATTATTTTAATGCTTTTTCAAAACTACTCTCAATATTATTACTGTTATTACCGTTATAATGATTACCATCATTTATACTACTTCAGCAATTGTTTGGATATTGCCGATTATAAATTTTTTTTAATCATGTTATCTCATGTATCTAGATTGTATACATTACTGTCTGTATACTATATTACTGTCTGTATACTCCATGTATATGGCCATGAGCTGGAAATAAGTTATTATTATTACTTACTATTGAACGGGGGGCAGGGTAAGGGGGGGGGAGGGGCGGCGAGTTGTCTGGGGGCGGGGTTAGAAGCTCTTAGATTTGTAAGCATTTAGACAAACAATTCTCTCCGTGCATGAGCTAGAGAGAGAGAGCAGAGAGAGAGAGAGAGAGAGAGAGAGAGAGAGAGAGAGAGAGAGATATGATCATGAGCGATAAGGAAATGGAAAACCCGCTTCAGAGAGAGAGAGCGAGACCTTACCTTACAGACCTTACATCTTGTTCGGGTTGCCCCAGGTCCCTCAGTGTGAGGCACCTCTAATGTCTACCAGAGAGTTGCTAGTACATCTTCCGGTATATTTTGCATCTTCCAATCTTGGATGGTCTGGGATGCAGTTTAGATATTTGTCGAGCTTATTCTTAAACACATCTACGCTCACTCCTGATATATTCCTCAGATGAGCTGGCAACGCATTGAATAGACGCTGCATTATCGATGCTGTGCGTAGTGGATTAATGTCCTGTGTGCTTTCCTTATTTTTCCTGGTATAGTTTTGGGCACTATTAATCTACCTATGCTTGCTTTCTGATATTTTTAGTTCCGTGATATTTTCTGCTATTCCTTCTATCTGTTTCCATGCCTGAAATTATCATGTAGCGTTCATCGTTCCTCCTCTAGACTATATAATTTTAAGAATTGTAGTCTTTCCCAGTAGTCTAGGTCCTTAACTTCTTCTATTCTAGCTGTAAAGGACCTTTGTACACTCTCTATTTGTGCAATATCCTTTTGATAGTGTGGGTACATATCATATTGCAATATTCAAGTGGGACTACGAACATATGTTTTATAAAGCATAATCATGTGTTCAGCTTTTCTTGTTTTGAAGTGCCGTAACAACATTCCCATTTTTGCTTTACATTTTGCCAACAGAGTTTGCTATTTGATCATGCATAACATGTTCCTATTCATCATCACACCAAGGTCTTTAACCGCTTCCTTATTTGTGATGGGTCTCATTATTAGGTCCCTATATGCATATAGCTTCTTTCTCTGTCTCCATAATTATTGATTCAAATTTATCAGAGTTAAATACCATCCTATTTACCTCTGCCCAATCACTATACTTTGTTAAGGTCTCTTTTGTAGAGCGTTCTATCTTCATCACAAAGTAATTTCTCTACTTATTCTTGTGTCATCTGCGAAACTACTCACTACCGAATCCTTCACATTATTGTCTATGTCTTCAATCATAATAACAAACAGTATTGCAGCTAACACCGTACCTTGCGGCACACCGGATATTACCTTGACTTCATCCGATTTCTCGTCGTTGCCAATAACTATCTGTTTTCTGTTGTGTAAAAATTCTTTTAACCATCTTCCTACTTATCCACGATATTGTGTTTTCTAATTTTTCTTCGCTAATATATTATGGTCTACTTTTTTATCAAAAGCTTTTGCAAAGTCTAAATAAACCACATCTGTTTCATTTCCGCTTTTCATATTTTGAATATGTTCTCACGGTGGACTAACAGTTGGGTTTGTGTACTTTTTGCCGGGTACGAAACCATGTTGTCCTTTATAAACAAATTATTGTTTTTATTAAATGTTTCATTAATATTTTTCTCATTACCCTTTCATACACTTTCATAATATGTGATGTTAGACTCACAGGTCTATAATTACTTGCCTCTTAGTCTTGATCCACTTTTGAAAGTAGGGGTAATATATGCTAATTTGTGCTCATCATAAATCTTGCCTGTATCTACACTTTGTCTTAATAATATTGCAAGTGGCTTTGCGATAGAATGAACTACTTTCTTTAACAAAATAGCAGGAATTCCATCAGGCCCTGCAGCAGCTCCATTTTTTATTTCATTAATAGCCTGCACAATATCAGCTTCATTAATATCTATGTCAGCTAAATATCACTATTTTCATCCCTTAACTTCTATATCATTATCTCATTATATATTCTAGGGGTGAATTCTCTCTTATATCGTTCTGCCAGTATGTTGCAAATTTCCTTTTTTTCATTCGTTAATCTCCCTTCAATCTCAGAGGGCCTATTTCTATTCTTCTTTTATTCATCTTCTTAGCATATGAGTATAATAGCTTGGGGTTTTGCTTGATATTTAATAGGGTTTTTTCTTCCAAGTCCCGTTTTTCATTTTCTTTTGATTGTATAATCTTTTGTTCTGCATTTTCTATCTTACTTTTTAGTTCTATAACTTTCCATGCATTTTTTTCTTTTGCAAGACCTTTTTTCCACTTCTGATTTTCTGGAAACAAGATCCTTCTGTCTCTTGGTATGCATGAATGATGTTTACTTTTCTCTTCGGTATATATTTTTCCACTATTTCTCCAATATTTATTTTTATAATATCTCCGTATTTACCCTTATGTCATCACTTACGAAAATGTTATCCCAATCTTTGTTTAATTCTTCATTAATTTCTGACCATTTTATATTTTACTGTAGAAGTTGTATTTTCCATATCCTTCCCACTTTTTCATTCTTGCTTATCTCAATTTCACTTGCTTTGGAATGAACTGTTAATTCTATGACATTATGGTCTGAAATATTCGCATTATAAACTATTATTTCTTTAACATAATTCATCTCGTTCACAAATACTAGGTCTAAAGTATTTTCCTTTCTTGTTGGCAGGTGATTTATTTGTTGAATGTGTATTCTAGTAGCATATCTAATAGCTTTTCAAATTGCCTCTTATCTTCTGCACTACTATTACTCTCTTTTTTATATGTATAAGTACAACCACAACTCTCTATTCGTTCTTTCCATTCTACGAAAGGAAAGTTGAAGTCACCAGATAGGAGAATAGTCCAGTCTTGTGATTTCTACATATATCATCCAATTTTTCATTATTAAGTCAAAAACTCTTTAGTATTAGGAGGTCTATATATTACTATGTTCATCAATTTTCAGATTCAAATTCTACCGATATTAGTTCACATTCTGAGTTACTATATTTCTCATATATTTTTCCTTGTTTTTTGTCTTTCCCATATATTGCGGTTCCCCTTGATTCCTATTTTTCTATCTGATCTATAAGTTTGGAACCCTTTATTTGATCATCATTCCCAGTCTCTTGGAATACCAGGTTTCACTTATATTCATTATATCTATTTTCTTTTCATTTTGGGGTAGTTCTTCTAAGTACTCTATTTTTCTTTTTGAGTTACTCGTAACTAAACCCTGCGCATTCATCACTATGATGGTTTGCGTGTTTTCTCCTTCATTTAATACTGGTAGTAATAAGGATTTTCCATGTCTCTTTCCTGTTCTGGTATGTTGTTCTTTTTTCATTTCCAGAAATTCTGACATTAAAAAATCCAACTTTTCCATAATATTTGATCTTCCTTCATCATAATTATTCATTTTGTGTCTGAATCTGCAATTTTCTCCGTTTCTGCAATATCCTCTTGCATAATAAATACAGTTATTATCTCTTGAGTAGAATTTCGGAGCTGATGCTTTGAAATTTTTTGCTGACACCTCTGCATATCTCATTGGTGGTTTGCTTTTCTCTTTTACCTGATATTCTTGATTTCTCTCTTATTTGTTTCTTTCTTATTTTGGATTTTATTACTTGGGGTTGGTTATTATTTGATTATGATTCATGGCTACAGGGTGCATATATTTGCATTTTTTGTCGAACTTACATCCTTTTCCTTATTTTAGGTTTTTACTATATTTGGATGCAGATCTCTGCAATCATCCCCATATCCATCTAAGTATGCACATTTACCATATATTTCATAGTTTTTGACATATCTTAGGATGTTTGTAGTAACATCTTTCTCCAAATCTGCAATTCCCTCTTTTCAAAAGGTTGCAGATTTTGTCTTTCTTGTCTATTTTTTCCTCTTTCCCGTCATTGTATAGATCGGGTAGAGCCTCTTCGGGATTTGCTTTTCTGTTGTCATATCGTAATTATTTCTTCGTAGGTATGCTGCTTTATTGCCTCATATGTAGTATCAATGAGTATCTTCTGCATCCATACTTTTATCTTGTTCTGTTGTTTCCTTATTTTTTTCTGTCATTTCATTTTTGTTTACTTCTCTTCCGTTTTCCTCTTCTCTTTTTCTTCTTCTTCTTCCTCTTCCCTTCTTCTTCATCCTCAACTATTTGTACATTCAATCTTGATTTAATAACATTGTCTATCCATGATAGACATGTTGAACAAAAATTCTTGTATCTTTTCTCAAATCTTGTATTACCTCAGCACACTGTGGATGGGTCGGAATGTTGCATGCAGCACATTTTCTGATTAGGTTTTTGTGGATTGACTATGCTATACCAAACCTTACACAGTTTGCATGCTTTTGGCATTCTTTTTCCTAATGCATCAATTAGGATATTCACAAGATTCACCTTATTCATTTTCTTTGTCGGAATATGTTGGTTTATGTATATTCTTTATGAGTCTCTTGACCACTTGGATTTTATTTGGAACTTCTTCAATTATTTTCAAGATGTTTTCATTAGATTTGTTCCAGTTTGAAGGATTATATCCTTCTAATATATCTATGAATGCTTTGTTATCCTCTTTTGGTTAGGACTGTTGCTGATTTCATAGATGAGAAATGCCAGTTCCCTTCCTGCTACCTCATCGTATTGCGAATCTGCTAGACGCCAAATACGCCACCTCTTACCGCAGTTGGAACTACTGCCATCTTGTTCTGATTTATAGTATTACACTTGATAAACTAACTTAGAAGACGCTTTATCCTACTATTTTCACACTAATCTTATCACCGATAGTTCACGAACACTCTAGATATTTCTCAAAATTCTAGTCGTATGTTAAACTTGTGATATCTGTTGATTAATCTGACTTCACGCGGGTACGACTCACCAAGCAAGATGGCTACTTACGACGAGAGAGAGAGAGAGAGAATCTAGTTAAACAGAGCAGCAAAATGCTTGAGAGAGAGAGAGAGAGAGAGAGAGAGAGAGAGAGAGAGAGAGAGAGAGAGAGAGAGAGAGATTAATTTGCCCTAGATATATGAATGATCGTGACCGATGAAGGAATTGAAAATCAGGCTGAGAGAGAGAGAGAGAGAGAGAGAGAGAGAGAGAGAGAGAGAGAGAGGAAAAGAAATAAATAGCTGGAGGTCAGAGCCTCATGATTTGGCAATCTTTGTAAATCACGCTCGGCCGTCCCTCTCAGCTGCTCCTTTTCTCACCAGGTTCTGCTTTGAAGCAGTTTATTTTATTCCCCGGGTCCCGATGATGCCTCTGCTCGGCTGCTGCTGTGTGTGTCTGTTGGTCATTGTATTTTTGTTGGCCGATCTTTCCGTGTTTGTCCGTCTGTCTGTTTATTTAGAAGTTCCTTCGTCTCTTGTTGAATTGCCTCTCTATCATCTTGTCAGTGTCTTGTTTATATCTGCGTTCTTTAAGTATTGATTGATTTGTTTCTATTTCTGTCACTTTTCGCCTGCCATTCCTTCTCTCCTCCTGGCGTAGGTATTGATTCAGTTCCGTGGTTATTTATTACCCCTCTCTCTCTCTCTCTCATCAGTAGGCATTTGCTCATCTTCAAGAATGCAAATTCTTCATCCCACAATTACCCTAACGCTCTCTCTCTCTCTCTCTCTCTCTCTCTCTCTCTCTCTCTCTCTCTCTCTCTCATATGGTGGTGAAGCAAAGAAGGTAGCAGGGCGTGTGCAAAAGGTTTAGAAGATCATAAGAGTGTAACGAAGCCCAAGTTGGAATGTGAGAAGTGGTTGTTGAGCCAACTCTCCTTTTGTGGAAGTGAAGTTGGGATGTTGAATGGGAACGAAAGATAAAAGGTTGCAAATGTTTTGCCGAATTGTTTGTGTGAAGTATGTGTCGTAAGATTGACTGAACGGTTGAGAAGTATGGAAGTATGTCGAATCTTTTAATAGTTTTAGAATGGTTAACTTTATATATTTAAGGCTAATTAAGATTTGTAAATGTGGAAAGAATGGGAGACGAAAGAAGGAGTGGAAAAGTATTTGAGTAGAAGCCTCAATAACTATGAGCCAAAAGAAAGCAAGGATAGACGTGGATGGCACAAGTTTGCGTGGGGATTTTGATGTGCTGCTGATGAGCCCTCTATGCATTGAACATCATTTCAGCAGCAGGGTATGATTGTTATAGTGGGTATTTTCTTATTTTGCCCTTTGGCAAAATGGGTTAATGATTAATGATGGAAACTGTAAAACACATGCGCGTCCGCACACTAGATATACATTATATATATATATATATATATATATATATATATATATATATAGATATATATATAATATATCTAATAAAAAGGAGCCCATTAAAAAACACCAAAATATAGAGAGAAAAGTACTATATTTCAGAGACTGCTGTCTCCCTCGTCAGGTATATGAAAGAGACAAATTTACAGAAAATGTGGTATTTATACTAAGAGATCCATCCACAAGTAAGCCAATTTAGGTCACCCCCCATGATAATCTTCCTTTAATCTTCTTAAGCGTTGGTTGAATGAAAATATTGTCGATCACTTCTGAATCCCATGCTCCTTTTGAGATGTTCATTACCTGCTGCTCTTTTATTAAGGCCGATTCCATCATTTGACTCTTGTACCGGCAGTTGCTGCTATAAATTATACATGACAAATTCCAGTTTATTTTATGGTTATGTTCATACAGAACCTGTTGGATAATTGTCATAATGTGCCCTAATTTTACACTAGTACACATATATATCTACTGTTTATATGTATATATATATATATATATATATATATATATATATATATATATAATTATATATATATATATATATATATATATATATATTATATATATATATATATTGTGTGTGTGTGTATATATATATAATATATATATATATTTATATAATATATTGTCACTTTGTAAATCTAGAACATGTAAGATATGCCTCAGTTATTGCATAGATTCAATTTTATTTTGATTTCTTCCGAGAACTAAACTGCAACTTGTGAATTATATACATCCTTGAACCATTACACCAACTTCCTCCGCATTTTTCCTCAGGATACGCTTCGAGTGTGTGAAGGAACCGTCGTGGAGGATTTGTAGGACTTGAGGCGAGTAATCATTATTGTGTTTTGATTCCTCATGGTTTGGTCATGTCTTTTCATCATCTCAGGGTTACTCCTAAGGAATTGATCATGTCTCTTCAGCGTCTGAGGGTTATCCCTAATGGTATGATCATGTTTATTCAGCGTCTGAGGGTTATTCCTAATCCCTAAAAGGGTTTGATAATGTCTTTATAGCGTCTGAAAGTTATTCCTAATTCCTTAGGGTTTGATATTGACTCTTCAGCGTCTAAGGGTTATTCTCTTGAGGGTTTCATCATGTCTGTTCAGCATCTGAGGGTTATTCCTAAGGGTTTGATCATGTATCTTTAGCAGTCAAGTTTTGTGCTAAGGTAGGACTATGACCGAATATGAAATAATAATTAAAAACAGTGGCGCACTGTAGGCAATTCTTACTGTACTTAGCAGCGTCCCTTCGTTTTGCCCTCAGCTGCAACGCATTTCATTCTTTTTACTGTACCTCCTTTCTTATTTTCTTTCTTCCACCTAACCTTCCACCCTCTCCTAACAACTGATTCATAGTGCGACTGCGAGGTTTCCCTTCTGTTACTCCTTTCAAACCTATTTACTCTTTTCAATTTCAACGAACGCTTAATGACCTCATAGGTCCCAACTTTAAGGGTGTTGTGTGTGTGTAGATATATATATATATATATATATGTATATATATATATATATATATATATATATATATATAAATATATATATTATTAACCAGTGACGCTTCATATCGCTTCTTAGAAGTTTTCCAGGCAGAAATTGCTATCACACTTCCATTGCGTTATAGCAGTAAAAGATGGGGACACATTAAGTGTTTACTAACACCAGTGTAAGTAAACACTTAATTTGTATATTGATGTAGGCTCGCAATTGATGTGGATTTGCAATTTCAGCCTGGAAAAAATATATTAATCTGATACGGTACGTTGGCGTTTTATACTTGGATAAAGAACATAATTTATATATATATATATATATATATATATATATATATATATATATGTATGTATGTATGTGAATATGTATGTATGTATGTATGCATGCATGTATGTATGTATGTATATATAAATATATCCATATATATATAGATTATATATATATATATATATATATAAACTAAAATTCAAGCTTATGGCATTTAGTTATAATTTGCATTTGTGTACTGTGTATTAACGGCATGAAAATAAATACAAATTTCTGTTTTTATTTATTTTGTTGTTGTTGCTCTCATACTTTCCTTAGGACAAACTAAACTATGGAACAACCTTCTCTGTGACATGGGTATACTATGGAAGGTCACATGGGAGCTGCAGAAATTGGGAAATGATATTACAACTGAATTTATGTTGATGATAAGAATAAATTAATTTTTTCGCCATTTGATTTTTCTTACATACTGGCATTCTATTCTTTGGAAATTTATTGCACATAAATTTCGATTTTGAAATGTTCCATATGAATGGTTTCTTATTTTATATAATGATGATAATGAAGTTGTATTATCTAACAATTCATCTTATTCATAATTTTACCTGTTTATTTATACTTTACTGATTTATCACTCCTGTTCTAATTACTGGTCTCTTATTTTTGTATTCCATATTGTCTTCAGTAATTCTATAATGTCTTTGGAAGCCCGAATTTCAAGTCCTTGATCCTTGTAGGGTTGTTCGATATGAATAAGGGTTCATCTTCCGAATGTAATAATAATAATAATTTAGTAGGGAAAAACTCTCTATCACGAGAGTGTATATAATGTTCTAAAGGGTCCACAATAATACAAAGTGTAAAAAGTCCTTGTATAATTTTGAAGACTTTACAGAAAGCTTTCGAACCCTTCCCTGGGTTCATCTTCAGTCCAAAAGATGAACCCAGGGAAGGGTTCGAAAGCTTTCTATAAAGTCTTCAAAATTATACAAGGACTTTTTACACTTTGTATTATTGTGAACCCTTTAGAACAAAATAATAATAATAATAATAATAATAATAATAATAATAATAATAATAATAATAATAATAATAATAATACTAATAATCTAGCCAAATGGTATTAGAGAAGGTTTTTCTCACTGAGGTAAGTAAGCAAGTATTATAATAATAATAATATTCATCATCATCATCATCATCATCATCATCATCATCATCATCATCATCATCTATTTAGCCAAATGGTATTAGAGGAGGTTTTTCTAATTGTGGTAAGTAATAATAATAATAATAATAATAATAATAATAATAATAATAATAATAATAATAATAATAAATAATCTAGCCAAATGATAGAAAAATCTCCTTGGGTTAAGATATTAAAAAAACCCTTTCAAATAAAGTTTTCCCTCGCGGGATTTTTTTGTAAATAGTTGTCATTTTAATTTTAGAGATTGTTATTATAGAGGAAAAAGCGCTGGTTCACTGCCTGTGAATTCTACTAACGACTTCCCTGAACCCTTTATTACCATCATGCTGCAGATATCTGTTATTTAGAGTTGGCGTGACAATATTTTTCAACATTTTTCTTCACATATTTTTTCTTCTATTTTGTACATTTTTTTTAGTCATGTTCTCATGGACAGGGCGTTAATATTACAAACTGTCAAATCAAATTTGTTATTGCCTTCACACCTAACATGTATTTGTATTTTACAAAGTTGGTAGCTTTTGTCCATCATTATCAGAGAGGAGGTGATTTTTCAATAATAATAATAATAATGTGAATTAATATAATGATTTTATGGTGAACTTTTCCTGTTAAAAAGAGAAACTATTTTTCAACGTGACTCTCAGATCCTTACTTCATATAATGCTAGCTTTCAGTGTGTGTCAGTTACGTTTTGTGTATTATTATTATTATTATTATTATTATTATTATTATTATTATTATTATTATTATTAATTTCAACCATATCTCTGCTCATTTTTGCAATTTATGGTGGATTCTTTTAAAGTGAGAAATTTCGTTTGGCTCTGAAACGTTATTATTAGTATTATTATTATTATTATTATTATTATTATTATTATTATTTATTATTATTTTTGCTCTATCACAGATCCTCCAATTCGACTAGGTCGTATTTATAGGGTGGGGTTCCGGGTTGCATCCTGAGCCTCCTTAGGAGTCCATCACTTTTCTTTACTATGTGCGCCGTTTCTAGGATCACACCTCTTCTGCATGCAGTCCTGGAGCTACTTCAGCCTCTAGTTTTTCTAGATTCCTTTTCAGGGATCTTTGGGATCGTGCATACGTGCTCCATGATTATGTGGGTACGATTTTCCACTGGCATATCCCATATCTTCTTATTTCTATTTCAGATCTTGATACTTATCCATTTTTCTCTCTCTTCTTAAACTTCAACTGGTTGTCCCATGGTATTGCGGACATCAATGAGTGATACTTTCTTCTTGACTTTGTCAATCAACGTCACGTCTGGTCTATTTGCACGTATCACCCTATCTGTTCTGATAATCCATAGTCCCAGAGGATCTTTGCCTGATGAGTTTTCTATCACTCCTTCAGGTTGGTTGCTCGTACATTTATATTATTATTATTATTATTATTATTATTATTATTATTATTATTATTATTATTATTTTGTCTATCTCAGTTGAATCCAATTCGACCGGGTGGTACTTATAGTGTGGGGTTCCGGGTTGCATCCTTCTTCCTTAGGAATCCACCATCACTTTTCTCACTATGTTCGCTGTTTCTAGGAGCACACTCTTCTGCATGAGTCCTGGAGCTACTTTCGGCATCTAGTGTTTCCAGATTCCTTTTCAGGGATGTTTGATCGTGCCTCCTAGTGTTCCTATGATTATGGGTACAATTTCCACTGGAATATCCCATATCCTCCTTATTTGTTTCAGGTCTGGATTCTTGTCGATTATTATTATTATTATTATTATTATTATTATTATTATTATTATTATTATTATATTTCAACTTTATCCACTGCTCACTTTGGAGTCAGATGATTTACTCATTAGTGAGAGATTTAATTGGACAATGACGTAGTTAAAGAAGTTGAACAGCTAGGTAGGAAGGGATGGCCCAGGGTTAATCTAAACCAACACTACTTTCGGGAGGGCCCTTTACCTGTCATAATCCTAATGTTCCTATTAAATGACAATTTGTATTTTGTATCTTTAGAGTGATTCTTCTTTGTATAATTGTCGAAATGAAGGACATCCTTTGTTTCAGTTCTTCGCTAAATTCTAAGGAAGTGAGAGATCCAGCTCTTAAAGGGTTTTTGTTTTTGTTTGTGGGGGGGGGGGGGGTGGCGGGGGAGGGGGGGACGAGTTGTGGGTGACTGGGACTTGCGTGTAAAAGATCATTGAATAAAATGTATTCCTTTTTATGAAGAGAGTAGCTCTTGAATATTGTGCTTTTCCATGAATATTGTAAGACTAAGTCAGTTTTTTTACGATGACTGAATGAGCTCTCTCTCCTCTCTCTCTCTCTCTCTCTCTCTCTCTCTCTCTCTCTCTCTCGTCATAAATAATTATCTTCGTAATGTTTTAGATATGCCAGAGACAGCTGTCACATCAGCTTCAAGATGTAGGTATCATTTAAGAGAGAGAGAGAGAGAGAGAGAGAGAGAGAGAGAGAGAGAAATTGTACTGGGCGGCCCATAAAGGTTGAAGTTGTTTGAGAGGAAAGAAAACGGATAAATCTGAGTACCAGAAACAGAAAGAAAACGGAAAACAAAGAAATTGGGAGAGGAAGATGTTCATCGAAGCATTATTTGTATTAAATGCTTCCATATGATCCGAATGGAAATATTTTGAATCCACTTCTTCTTATTAAAAACTTTCATGTTCAGAAAAAAAAGTGAGTAATAACTCAGAATAATAATATTACTACTAAAAATGAAGAATGAAAATCTTTTAAAACGAATAATAATGATACTATGAAGATGCGGAATGATAACTTTTAAAAACTGATAATAATGTGACGAATGAAGATACAGAATTGGAACCTTTTAAAGCGATAATTATAAAGTGAGGAAAATCAAAATAAATAAATGCTGACAAAAATAAACCCTTAAAAGTAACTTGAGCACACTAATGATACTATTGAGGCTTCAGAAAATATAGATGTGATATTGAATGTATTGATTTTCCAGTAAAACACATTTACATATTTGTACATACACAGTAACAAGTTTATATCATTCACTTGTATTCCATGTAGGAAAACGAAAAATGTAAATGATTAAATAATTACCAACGGTTTTATCCACTAATGGACCTCGTCTTGGAGCATTTATTAAAGATAGAAAGCATTTTTACAAAATCCAAGAAAGGCCTAAAATCTTCAAACATAATGGATGCAGCTATGAAAAACTGGTAGTTATCGCTTACTCGGGGAGTAAGCTACAAACTACACTGTTGTTGTTGTTGTTGGGGAGTAGGAAAGGTCTATGGAAGAGAATAAAAATGTCTGAAAAAGGTGTTTAGCGTTGAGTTCAAGATACAGGAATCTCAGGATAGGATATTTATGATTTATTTATTAGAATGAAAATATAAAAAATAAATAACGTGCATTTAAACAGTACTGGAAAATGATTTTTGATAAAATATAGCGTATTTGTTTTAATCTTCGTTGGTCAAACAAGGATCTATTCGACAGAGTTTTGCCCGTTTTAATTTACGTCAAGCAAGAATGTAATGTTTACAAATAATGCTTGAATGTGAAATCTTTCACGCATTCCGAGTAAGCTGGAGGTCGGATCACGCCGTGTTTTAAACTTGAAAACTCGTGGCTGTAGCAAAGTAACAACTTTGTCTAAATGCATACTCTTTGTTATGTTGAAAACATACACGAGTGCATAAATGTATGCACCCATACAGTATACATCAGTATACATTTTCACACACAATGTATAGAAGAATTTAGATACCTTTGTTGCGTCTCCCAAGTAGACTACCTCTCTGTACAATCATTTCATAGTGCAACTGCCATATTTTCCTTCTGTTACACCTCTCAAACCTCCTTAATACCAGTTTTCCTTCCAGCGCTGAATGACGTCATAGTTCCCAGCCCCTAGCCTGTGGCCTGAATTCTATATTATATTCTATTCTTCCCAGTAGGCATTGCGTAATTAATAGTAGGGTCTCTTATAGGGAGGGACCTTTCCTTCTCCGTGTGATACACACAGCTGTTTTATAGACCTACTGCTCCGAATCACGCATTTGTATGCGTGTCAGGGAACCATTAATTGTTTAGGGATGTTTACATTACATTCCACTTCGTGCCGATCACATATTACTTCATACCTTACATAGACCTAGACCTAGTACTACGTAAGGGGTTAGCGCCGTCATTGCACATCTAACGGTGCACTGCAGGCATAACATAAGGTTCTCTTTAGCGTCTTTTCGGCCCCTAGCTCGCCCCTTTCATTCTTTTAACTGTACCTCCGTTCACATTCTCTCTCCCATCGACTTTCCACCCTTTCCTAACACTTGTTTCGTAATGCAACTGCGAGCTTTTCTGCTGTTACAACTTTGCAACCTTTTACTCTCAATTTTCAGCGCTGAGTGACCTCATAGGTCTAAATTTTATCTTCTGTTCTATTCTTATTAATCATTTTGTATATATATGTGTTAGGGTCTGTTGTGATCAGCCACGGGCGAGATTAATACCCCAGGAAAGCCAACGCCGAATAGATTAGACGAGGATTCAGTTGACAATGTAGTTCTGCCGTTATCGGTCGACTGAGGAGGTAAATTAACCGGATTGGCAGATTGGCTGGGCTTGTTTGCGAAAGGAGGTTTTCCTCCTCCTCCTCCTCCTCCTCCTCCTCCTCCTCCTCCTCCTCCTCCCTTCGCCATATTGATTGCCTGTCTGGTGTTTCGTTTTCTTTTGCGTCATTTTATTAAGTGTGTTTACTCATTCGTTGTACTTCTGTATTTCTCATATTTTTCGTAATTTTTTAAGGGTAGAAATTGGTTAGTTTTTTGGGATTTGGTTGTTTAGTTAGCAATTAAATGAAAATGTTTTTTTTTGTTATTATAACTTTCAGTGCGCAATATTTCATAGCAGTTTGGGCCTTATAGAGTCTTAATGGACTTACGAAAATGACAAAGTGGCAACAATGTCATTGCAGGACCTATCCGGCAGTAGTGTTAAGGACTTTTAGGGACTTTAATTTTTTATTTTTATTAGTTTTCTAAAAAAAATTTTGATTGAGAGGGCTATTTGTCTGTCCGTCCGCACTCCTTATTTCTGCCCTCAGATGTTAAATACTACCGAGTCTAGAGGGCTGCAGATTGGTATGTTGATGGTCCACCCTCCAATCATCACATACCAAATTGCAGCCCTCTAGCCGTAGTAGGTTTGATGTTATTAAAGGTTAAATTTATCCATGATCATGTGTCTGGTACCGCTATAGGTGTAACAACACAGGCCACTACTGAGCCGTGGGTGAAAGTTTCGTGGGTCGTGACTGAGAGTCTCATGGGCCGTGGCTGAGAGTTTAATATATTATTATCTGCTGTACAGAAAACTTGATTGCGCCGAAGTTTCTTTGGCGCATTTTTTACTTGTTATTATTAATGTAACTGCCTAGCGTAATTAAGTGTTTCATTTATTGTCTTAATTTTTGAAAATTGGGAATGAAGGGGAATGGGGGGAGGGTGTGGTAGACCTTGCGAGAGGAACACAGAGGCAGGAATTGAATTCCAGTGGTTGCCAGCGGAGGAATCAGCCGAGTTTTTCAAGTAGATGAATATAAATTTGGTTTATTTCCTCTAGCTAATTGGCGTTTTTTTGTTTGTAATGCCAAACTTAATGTTTTCGTTTTTCTTGAACACTACCATTTTTTTTCATTTTTTTATTTTTTGGAAGGTGGCGGGGGGGGGGGGGGGGAGAGTGGGGGAGGAGAGTCACTCTGCAATAAACAAGCAAACGAGATGAGACTTTTTAGTGAGAGAAGCCATAATAGTGAAAGAACTTTGGGGTAATGCTCACTCGTCATATTACTTTTATGACTAGTTTCAATGGCTGATACGGACATGTTTGAATGTTAATAGCTGTAAGAAGATAAATTAAAATAATGATTATGATAACATCATGTTTTATATTAATCATAATAATAATAATAATATGAATGGCATTTTTTCGGCATAAGTTGCTTCATTTAAAATTGAAATATGATGAAGTTATTTTGTTGTTGTTTTTTTTATTGAATTTCTCATGAGTGGCAGAGAGAAGTTATGGTTATATGATCACTACTTGAGTTTTGTCTCTCCACCCAACTTAGGACCTGGGAGAACCAAGCATTGGCTCCAAGGAAGCCCCTCCCGCCTCCCCCATTTACCTACCTTACAGGTACGGTGATTGAGTCACTTAGCCAATAAAATCGATCAAGCCATAAGAGAGGACTGAATTAGCCATTAATATCGCTTAAGCCATAAGAGGGGATTGAATTAGCTATTAAAATCGGTCAAGTAATAAGAGGGGATTGAAACTTGAGTTTACCAAGCTGTGAATTCCAGACGAAACCACTCGAGTTGCCAGACAGCAATATATTTATTCATTTTTTAAAGAATTTATTTCTGTATCCAATCGTTGGTTTTAATTTGTCAAAGTGTCAAACAGAACCGTCTCGCCTCTTTATAACTTCAGCACAAACAGACAAATAGTGTTTACTCTTGAGAGAGAGAGAGAGAGAGAGAGAGAGAGAGAGAGAGAGAGAGAGAGTCCAAGTTGAAAGTTTGTGTATCAAGAGGACGAAACCTCATTAAAAATGGAGAAAGGTCTGGGTGCCGACAGGATGAGCGGAGGCTGTTGATGCTCACTTTTAACATCACTGTTTTAGGAGAGAGAGAGAGAGAGAGAGAGAGAGAGAGAGAGAGGAGAGAGAGAGAGAGTTATTCGAAAACTAATATTACAAAGTTGGCAGTCAGTGGAATCCTTAAGTTTCCCCACGAGAATATTCCAGCTTACCTTTAAGACAGCATGAGAGAGAGAGAGAGAGAGAGAGAGAGAGAGAGAGAGAACCGTTATCATGAATATACTAGCAGTATTTTAAGTTTTTCCTTTTTTTTTTTAAATTGCTGCACAGGGTTATACGTAAGTCTTGAAATAATTAAAGCCTTTGCACAGAGTGTAATAATATATTGTAGTCTTGAGTTACAAGGCAATGGTTCAGTAGCGTTACTTTCTCTTTCATTCGTGTTTTTTTTAATATGATACTCTGGTGATATCTTTTTTTCATTATACGTTTTGCCTTCTGTTACAGTTGTTAGCGGCAGTGCTTGCCAGCTGTTGATTTTCATTTTTCTGTAAAAGAAAACTATTGTGCAGGCTTTATCTGTCAGTAAGCACCTGTGATGGGCCTTGCCCGCCCGTCCTGTGACCCGTGGCAGGCCTCGCTCACCCATTCCGGGACTCGTGGTGGGCCTGGCCTAGCCCGCTCGTCCCGAGATCTGTGGCAGGCCTCGCCCACCCGTCCCATAACCCCTGGCTGGCCTCGCCAGCCCGTCCCGGGACCTATGGCAGGCTAGCCCACCCGTCCCGTAACCCCTGGCTGGCCTTGCCTGCCCGTCCCAGGACCTGTGGCAGGCTAACCCACCCGTCCTGGGACCTGTGGCAGGCTAGCCCACCCGTCCTGGGATGAGTGGCAGGGGCCTCGCCCACCCGTCCCGTAACCCCTGGCCAGTCCCGGGACCTGTGGCGGGCCTGGCCCGCCCATCCTGTGATCTGTGGCACGCCTCGCCCACCCATCCCTTAGTCCCTGGCTGGCATCGCTTGCCCGTCCCAGGACCTGTGGCGGGCCTAGCCCGCCTGTTCCGGGATCTGTGGTGGGCCTCGCCCACCCGTCTCGGGATCCGTGGCGGGCCTTGCCAGACCATCCTGGGACTCGTGGCGGGGCTCCCCAGACCGTCTCGGGACCCGTGGCGGGCCTTGCCTGCCCATCCTGGACCTGTGGCGGGCCTCGCCTGCCCGTCCCAGTACCCATGGTGTGCCCCACCTGCCCGTCCCAGGACCCGTGGCAAGCCTCGCCCACCTCTCCCGGGACACGTGGTGCGCCTCGCCCTCCTGACCTGGTAGACGTGGCGGGCCTTGCCAGCCCATCGCGGGACCCGTGCCAGGCTTCCCACCCCGACCCGGGATATGTGGTGGGCCTTGCCTGCCTAACCCGGGACACATGGTGGGCCTTGTCCGCCCAACTTGGGAACCGTGGCGGGTTTTGCTCGTTCATCCCGGGACCCATAGCAGGTCTTGCCTGCCCATCCCTGAACCCGTATTGGGCCTCGCCTGCCCAACCTGGGACCTGTGGTGGCCTCGCCCGCCCAACATGGAACGCGTGGCGGGCCTCACCTGCCTGTCCCAGGACCCTTGGCGAGCCTCACCTACCTCTCCCGAGACACGTAGTGGGCCTCGCCCTCCCGACCCCGGACACATGGCAGGTCCTTGCCAGCCCGTCGCGGGACCCGTGGCAGGCTTCCCGCCCGACCCGGGATGCGTGGCGGGGCCTCGCCCACCTACCCGAAACAAATGGTGGGCCTCACCCGCCCAACTTGGGACACGTTTCAGCTTCGAGTGAGTGGGCCCTGTGTTGCCAGGCCTGCTGTTGCAACACCACCTGAGTTATCTTGATCACACGAGTGCATTCTTCCCTTCCGCCCGCCTTCTGAATATCTTCATGGCAATCGAGCCTCTGGTGCAGCTGAAGAATTATCCTGTCCAAGTTCACCTGCTGCTCTCTCTTGCACTGGATGGTGTCTCTCCTTTTCCTTGGGCTGTTCAGCTCCATCATCAGCAGTCAGGAGGAACCTCACCAGTGAATAGGCAGCCACAGTTAACATGATGACTATTCCTACGTTAGACTTCTCTCCGTATTTCGAACAACATCTGGACAACAACGTCCAAACAACAGCTTAAGTGTGTTACCTGCAGGCTGCAGACGCCATACCCAGTTCATATACTCCTCTCTCTCTCTCCTCTCTCTCTCTCTCTCTCTCTCTCTCTCTCTCTCTCTCTCTCTCCTTGATTTTCTATATTTTACAAGAGATACTTCTATTTATCTATTTATCAAAATATAGCAGGAAATAACCTGAAAGATTTTTAATTATAGCATGTCTCTTGGTGTTATAAATTGCTGAAATATCTCATCTCTCTCTCTCTCTCTCTCTCTCTCTCTCTCTCTCTCTCTCTCTGTACGGGAAGCTCTCAAGTTTGTATGAGCATTAGGGATTTTTTGCAGTACGTATCTTTTTTGTCTGCTCTCTCTCTCTCTCTCTCTCTCTCTCTCTCTCTCTCTCTCTCTCTCATGCGTGATTTTTTTCATCTTATCTATTAAAATAAATTTAGGGATTTTCCTTTATTCACCTTTTTGTCTATAAGAAAAACAATACCAAGTACAGGTGGGCAATTGGAACTGAGGAAAAAATGGCCATTTTTCTAAGCTAAGTTTCATTTTTATTGAATTTTACAAGGTAACTGAAAGATACAATTCTAAATGAATTAGCCGAGACGTGAAGACAAATAATGTTATAGATATTTATATATATATATATATATATATATATATATATATACTATATATATATATTTTATAATATAAACAATGTTAGCTACTCAACATAATGGATTTTCAAAAAACTATAGGTAAGTTTTAAGATTTTAAATTTATTTCATATGGATACAAAAAGATAAAACGATATTTGATTATATTAAATTTTTCTTATAAAAAGGTGAAAATAAAATATAAAGGAGCACAATTTTATTAGAACGTAACTTAGTTCGTAATCGAAATGCAATATTATAAATAAAGTAGAAAATCCTAACAACCCCATTTAAGGCCAAATGACACTATACTCACTAAGACTGACAAAAAAAAAAAAAAAAAAAAAAAAAAAAAAAAAAAAAAAAAAAAAATAATAATAATAATAATAATGTGGCGCCGTGGAGGAGTGGGTTAGGTCGTCAATAGACATAAGTCAAGTTAAGCAACATTGGGGCTGGTCATGTCGTGGATGGGTGACCGCTCTCCTCGGCGTTGATTCCTTGGGAAAGGATCTTTACCATAATTTCCTCAGTCTACTCAGCTGTAAATGAGTACTATCCCTGATGGGGTAGGGTCCAGCTATGGGTTAAATAGCAAAACTCAGCAATGATGGAAAGAAATGAAGGAATAAACGACAACGACGTAAATGGAACCTCTGGCAACAGAGGAGCTTCGTCCGGCAACCAGGTATTCAACCCAATGTAGGGGAAGACGGTCAGGTACTTGGAGGTCGTCATCCAGCAACTGATCACCACAACGACAGTAATCAACAGCCTGAGATGGAGCTACAGAGGCAAAAAGGAAAGAAATGGACAAGAGAAGAAAATAAGGAAATATGGAGATGCTACATCAGAAGCAACCCGACGGAGAGAGGATATAGAAGAAGATTGGTCAACATCTGGAATGAGAAGAATAACACCCCCAAACAGAGCAGAGGTGCTGGCAGACCAAGTAAGGAACATAAAGAAAAAGAAACTGGCTCTCCCCAACAGAAAGAGAAGAACTGGAAAGGGAAATCGTCACACGACAACGAATTACACGAAGACGAACTGAGAGATGATGCCACAGAAGACGACAGGGAGGATGAGGTATCAAACAACGACACACGAAGAAACACCGACGAAGTAACAGAGAGGACGGAATGGGAGAAAGATTAGACAATGGATGGAGCCAGATACAGAGAGAACAAAAATCCCCTCCATGAAAGCCTACAACAAACAAGAAATTAAGGGAGAAAACAAGTGAGGTCAATGAAAATAATGGGCCTAATACACACCACCAGTATCACAGAAACAGATAACTTGACATATGCAGGAGCAAGATTAGTAGCAGAACTGATGGGGATTCGAACACACCACCGTCACAACCAACCCAACAGAAACAAAACAGCAACCTCCTTGGAAAGGCGCCTGGAAAAGCAAATCATGGTGATGAGATCCTGACTTGAGTAAACTGAAAGAGATGGCAGAAAAAAGGCTAAAGAGAAGCAAGAAAACAAGGGAGGAACTCAACGAGAAATACAAAGTGCAAGAGAGGGGACTAAACAACACAATAGAAGATGTAAAACAGAGGCTTAAGGCCAAAGCACACAAGATCCAACGGTACATGAACAGGAATAAGGGATACCAACAGAACAAACTATTCGGAACCAACCAGAAAAGACATACAGCCAACTAAGAGGGGAAGACAACCACCCAGAAATTCCTGAAGCCGAACCAAGTAAGAGACTCTGGGAAAACATATGGAGCAATCCGGTATCACACAACAAACATGCAACATGGCTCCAGGAAGTCAAGGAAGAAGAAACAGGGAGAATAAAACAAAGATTCACAGACATCACGACAGACACAGTCAGACACCAACTAAAGAAAATGCCAAACTGGAAAGCCCCAGGTCCCGATGAAGTCCATGGATACTGGCTCAAAAACTTCAAGGCCCTTACACCCACGAATAGCAGAACAACTCCAGCATTGTATCTCAAATCACCAAGCACCCAAATGGATGACCACAGGAAGAACATCCTTTGTACAAAAAGACAAGAGTAAGGGAAATATAGCCAGTAACTACAGGCCTATCACCTGCCTACCAATAATGTGGAAGTTACTAACAGGTATCATCAGTGAAAGGCTATACAACTACCTAGAGGAGACAAACACCATCCCCCACCAACAGAAAGGCTGCAGAAGGAAGTGTAGGGGCACAAAAGACCAGCTCCTGATAGACAAAAGTAGGAGAAGGAAAACCAACCTAAGCATGGCATGGATAGACTATAAGAAAGCCTTCGACATGATACCACACACATGGCTAATAGAATGCCTGAAAATATATGGGGCAGAGGAAAATACCATCAGCTTCCTCAAAAATACAATGCGCAACTGGAATACAATACTTACAAGCTCTGGAATAAGACTATCAGGAGAGGGATCTTCCAGGGCGACTCACTGTCCCCACTACTCTTCGTAGTAGCCATGATTCCCATGACAAAAGTACTACAGAAGATGGATGCCGGGTACCAACTCAAGAAAAGAGGCAACAAAATCAACCATCTGATGTTCATGGACGACATCAAGCTGTATGGTAAGAGCATCAAGGAAATAGATACCTTAATCCAGACTGTAAGGATTGTATCTGGGGACATCAGGATGGAGTTTGGAATAGAAAAATGCGCCTTAGTCAACATACAAAAAGGCAAAGTAACGAGAACTGAAGGGATAAAGCTACCAGATGGGAGCAACATCAAACACATAGATGAGACAGGATACAAATACCTGGGAATAATGGAAGGAGGAGATATAAAACACCGAGAGATGAAGGACACGATCAGGAAAGAATATATGCAGAGACTCAAGGCGATACTCAAGTCAAAACTCAATGCCGGAAATATGATAAAAGCCATAAACACATGGGCAGTGCCAGTAATCAGATACAGCGCAGGAATAGTGGGAATGGACGAAGGCAGAACTCCGCAGCATAGATCAGAAAACCAGGAAACAAATGACAATACACAAAGCACTACACCCAAGAGCAAATACGGACAGACTATACATAACACGAAAGGAAGGAGGGAGAGGACTACTAAGTATAGAGGACTGCGTCAACATCGAAAACAGAGCACTGGGGCAATATCTGAAAACCAGTGAAGACGAGTGGCTAAAGAGTGCATGGGAAGAAGGACTAATAAAAGTAGACAAAGACCCAGAAATATACAGAGACAGGAGAAAGACAGAAAGAACAGAGGACTGGCACAACAAACCAATGCACGGACAATACATGAGACAGACTAAAGAACTAGCCAGCGATGACAATTGGCAATGGCTACAGAGGGGAGAGCTAAAGAAGGAAACTGAAGGAATGATAACAGCGGCACAAGATCAGGCCCTAAGAGCCAGATATGTTCAAAGTATGATAGACGGAAATAACATCTCTCCCATATGTAGGAAGTGCAATACGAAAAATGTAACCATAAACCACATAGCAAGTGAATGCCCGGCACTTGCACAGAACCAGTACAAAAAGAGGCATGATTCAGTAGCAAAAGCCCTCCACTGGAGCCTGTGCAAGAAACATCAGCTACCTTGCAGTAATAAGTGGTACGAGCACCAACCTGAAGGAGTGATAGAAAACGATCAGGCAAAGATCCTCTGGGACTATGGTATCAGAACGGATAGGGTGATACGTGCAAACAGACCAGACGTGACGTTGATTGACAAAGTCAAGAAAGAAAGTATCACTCATTGATGTCGCAATACCATGGGACACCAGAGTTGAAGAGAAAGAGAGGGAAAAAATGGATAAGTATCAAGATCTGAAAATAGAAATAAGAAGGATATGGGATATGCCAGTGGAAATCGTACCCATAATCATAGGAGCACTAGGCACGATCCCAAGATCCCTGAAAAGGAATCTGGAAAAACTAGAGGCTGAAGTCGCTCCAGGACTCATGCAGAAGAGTGTGATCCTAGAAACGGCGTACATAGTAAGAAAAGTGATGGACTCCTAAGGAGGCAGGATGCAACCCGGAACCCCACACTATAAATACCACCCAGTCGAATTGGAGGACTGATAGAGCAAAAAAAAAAAAATAAAAAATAAAAAAATAATAATAAGCTTTATTTCAGCTCATACATGGAATATACAAAATACAGACAGTAGCATACACAATCTAGATACATGAGACAACATGATAAAAAAAAAGAAAATTAATAATCGGCACGTATCCACAAAATAGCTGAGGTAGCATAAATCATAATACTTGTAATAACAGTAATAATATTGGTGAGAAAAAAAAATATGCACTGAGAGTGATAACAATTAGTGCACATATTATATAACTTAAATTTCAACTAGAGACCTTAGGTGGTTACAGTAGTCAGGTCCAGAGGGCTAAATACAAAAATTGAATGTAAAAAAAAACTTTAACTTGATAGTAATCACAGTAATAATGAAAAATTAAAATATCAGCAATGAATGTAATAATGACAAAATCTGCAGATGACATCTTGCCAATACAGCTCTATTTGTGACTCGATGCATTCGGTGTGAACGAACGGTATCTTTCAAAGGCCTATAAAAAGCAGTGTTAAACTGGGTTGGCGATTCACGGCGAGTCATGAATTAGCGTGACTCGACGCGATGCAACGCATTTGGTGTGAGCGCACCCTAACCTAGCTCTTGATACCGGGACCACCGAAAGATAGATCTATTTTCGATGGCCTTGATTATGCGTAGTAGTGGCTGTACAGAAAACTCCATTGCCCCGAAGAAACTTCAGCGCATATTTTACTTGTATATTCTTTTGTTTACTCATATTTACGATGCAGTTTATGCTTTTACTTACTCATATTTAAAATGCACCGATGCCCTTCGAGTAGATACACTTCAATTAATCACCAGAATTTTTGAGTGCATTTTCGCCATTATTAAAAAAAAAAAAAAAAAAAAAAAAAAAAAAAAAAAAAAAAAAAAAAGGGAAGACCAAGAAATAGATGGCGTGTTTGTGTAAGGGAAGATATGGACAGAAATCGATGGAGACTCATTCACAATGGCGACCCCATATAAAAATGGGTTTAAGCTAGGAAGAAGGAGAATTAAAAAAAGAAAAGAAAATGAAGAAATAGAGTATTTTTTCCAATGCACTTTTCTTGCAAAGTATGTTCTCTGCCGGTCTGATATCGGTTTTGGCTTTGCTTCTGCGGCGCCGGCTTCGTCTCTGATCTTCTGTTGCATTCTGGGTGCCGGGTAATGTGGTCTTTGCACTTCTTTTGTTTTTTTAGGTTTGTATTTTTGTGTTTTTTTTTCTGAATTCGAATTCAATTTCACTGTTTCTGTTTTTCGTATTTTTCTCTCGGTTTCGAAATGGCCATAGGAATTTTTATTTTCATTTGATTTTATTATTTCTTCCTGACAATGATTTATTCTGTTCCTGTGTCTTATTCATCCGTTTACACGTTATCTGTTCATCTCTGTCTCTGTCTAGTTCTTCTTTGGCAATGTCTCCTAAGATTTAACACTAAGGTTAGTAAACAGAAGAGAATGAAAATAGCTAAGGTGGGCATTTAATCTGAAAGATCGTCGTTACATGAAGAAAATTATTATTATTATTATTATTATTATTATATTATTATTATTATTATTAATTATTATTATTATTATTATTATTTTTATTTTTTTGCTATATCAGATATTGCCACCAGTGCTCTGTTCTCGATGTTGACGCAGTCCTCTATGCTTAGTAATCCTCTCCCTCCTTCCTTTCGTGTTATGTATAGTCTGCCCGTATTTGCTCTTGGGTGTAGTGCTTTGTGTCTTGTCATATGTTTCTGGTTTTCTGATCTATGCTGCGGAGTTCTGCCTTCGTCCATTCCACTATTCCTGCGCTGTATCTGATTACTGGCACTGCCCATGTATTTATGGCTTTTATCATATTTCCGGCGTTGAGTTTTGACTTGAGTATCGCCTTGAGTCCCTGCATATATTCTTTCCTGATCGTGTCCTTCATCTCTTGGTGTTTTATATCCCCTCCTTCCATTATTCCCAGGTATTTGTATCCAGTCTCATCTATGTGTTTGATGTTGCTTCCCATCTGGTAGCTTTATCCCTTCAGTTCTCAAATACTTGCCTTTTGTATGTTGACTAAGGTGCATTTTTCTATTCCAAACTCCATCCTGATGTCCCCAGATACAATCCTTACAGTCTGGTGGATTAAGGTATCTATTTCCTTGATGCTCTTACCATACAGCTTGATGTCGTCCATGAACATCAGGTGGTTGATTCTGTTGCCTCTTTTTTGAGTTGGTACCCGGCATCCATCTTCTGTAGTACTTATTATTATTATTATTATTATTATTATTGCTAAGAATTTCACAACCTTGTGAAAATTTTCTGTAAAATAATCCAAATTATGTAAAGTAAATTGTATTACTAAGTAAAAGATATTGTAATAAGTTCACACCTTTTTGAAAAAATTTTTGTAAAAAATTCCAATTATATATAGTATTACTATGTAAAAGATAGTTAAACAATCTACTGTATTATTATTATTATTATTATTATTATTATTATTATTATTATTATTATTATTATTATTATTATTATTATTATTATTATTATTATTTATCCCTTCTGTTGATTTAGATGAAACTGAAAATACAGCTTTCTTTCAGTATTACTTAAATTACGACAGATGAAAGTGTTTACTCTTCAAGGGTAATGTTTTCGATACTATTTGACCTTTATCTGTTGTGAATTTAGAGATCAACCTTTACGATGAAACTTGATATTTACGTACATTTGAAACCTGGGGTTATTTTCTAGCAGGAATTTTCGAGGCCAATGTAAATAACAAACCAATATTTGTTTTCACTGTTGTGTTTTCCTCCGAATTTGATTAAACGCTGTAGGCAGGTAGAAAATTTCCGTTGCCTTTTTTTCATTATTTTGACTTTGTTGTCATAATTTATGCCTTAAACTCTTGATTTTATTTTGAGTGAATCGCGTGCTACAGTGATTTCATGTAAGAGCAGTACCAATATTAAAATTTCCTTAGAGAATGGTAGTATCTATTCGTTAGAATTCGTTATAACGAAATCTAATAACTTTTGAGTAATAATCGCATACAAGATACCGCCCGCAGTGGCTTTGGGAACGGCACACTGTAGGCAGCACTTTGTTGCTATATCGCTAATAGAATAACCTAGTTTAAAGTTCGTTGTTCCTTGGATTAAGACTTACCTGTTTATTGATTAATACTTATTTATTAAATCAGACATTTATTAATGAAGAGAAAGTTATTGATTAAGACTTTTTTTATTGATTGATTATGACTTATTTATTGATTGAGAATTTCTTATTTATTGATAGACCTATTGATTCACTCTTTCGTATTTATTGATTAAGATTTATTTATTAGGATTTATTTATTGATTAAGATTTATATATCGATTAAATTTTTTTTATTAAGACTTATTTATTAAGACTTATTTATATATTGATAAAGACTTAAGTCTATTTGTTGATTAAGACTTATTTATTTATTGAATCAGACTTATTTCTTTATTGATTAAGACTTAGTTATTTGCTTATTAAGACTTACCTATTTATTAATAAGACTCTTAGATTAAAGATTTTCCTTCTCCTTTTTATTACAATACTCAGATTTTTTATTTTATTTTTTTTATGACTTAGTTCTATTTATTGATTAAGACTGAGTTATCTGCTTATTAAGACTTACCTATTTATTGATAAAGACTCGTAGATGAAAGATTTCCCTTCTATTTTGTTACAGTATTCAGATTAAAAGTTTTTTTTTTATTTCTCGCTTGCATTCATTGTTTACACCCATAGACTGTCGAAGCGGCAATGAAGAATAGATCGGATGACCACAGTTGGAACGATAGAAGTTCATTCTCGATGTGGTTCGGAATTCACGTCAAGCCGTTGGTCCCGTTGCTGAATAACCCATGGTTTGTTTGTTTGTATGGTAAAATCACCATACAAACAAACAAACAAACAAAACAACACTTGCAACTGTAACAGCTGTGGCCTGATGGAGACTTTCGTCTCCTTGGTCTTGCTGGAGGCTCTCTTCCCTTAGGCTCCGTAGGGGGTTAGTGCCGTCAGTGGACCTCATGCGTTGCACTGTTGGCATTACTTAAGGTTCTTTGCAGCGTGCTTTCCCTAGTCCCCTAGCTGCAACCCCTTTCGTTCCTTTTACTGTACCTCCTTTCATATTCTCTTTCTTTCATCTGACTTTCCAACTTCTCTAATAATTGTTTCACAGTGCAAATGCGAGGTTTTCCTCCTGTTGCACCTTTCAAACCTTTTTACTGCCAATTTCAATTTCAGCGCTGAATGACCTCACAGGCCCCAGTCCTTGGCCTTTGGCCTAAATTCTATATTCAATGTAATTCAATTCTCTTCCCTTGTAGTAGCCATCTTGCTTGGTGAGACGTACCCGCGTGAAGTCAGATTAATCAACAGATATCACAAGTTTAACATACGACTAGAATTTGAGAAATATCTAGAAGTGTTCGTGAACTATCGGTGATAAGATTAGTGTGAAAATAGTAGGATAAAGCGTCTTCTAAGTTAGTTTAACAAGTGTAATACTGAAATCAGAACAAGATGGCAGTAAGTTCCAACTGCGGGAAGAGGTGGCGTAATTTAGCTTGCTTGGCGGATTCGCAATACGATGAGGTAGCAGGAAGGGAACTGGCATTTCTCATCTATGAAATCAGCAACAGTCCTAACCAAAAAGATACAAAAGCATTCATAGATATATTAGAAGGATATAATCCTTCAAACTGGAACAAATCTAATGAAAACATCTTGAAAATAATTGAAGAAGTTCCAAATAAAATCCAAGTGGTCAAGAGACTCATAAAGAAAATATACATAAACCAACATATTCCGACAAAGAAAATGAATAAGGTGAATCTTGTGAATATCCTAATTGATGCATTAGGAAAAAGAATGCCAAAAGCATGCAAACTGTGTAAGGTTTGGTATAGCATAGTCAATCCACAAAACCTAATCAGAAAATGTGCTGCATGCAACATTCCGACCTATCCACAGTGTGCTGAGGTAATGCAAGATTTGAGAAAAGATACAAGAATTTTTGTTCAACATGTCTATCATGGATAGACAATGTTAGTAAATCAAGATAGAATGTAAAAATAGTTGAGGATGAAGAAGAAGAAGAGGAAGAAGAAGAAGAAAAAGAAGAAGAGGAAAACGGAAGAGAAGTAAACAAAAATGAAATGACAGAAAAAAATAAGAAAACAAAGAACAAGATAAAAGTATGGATGCAGAGATACTCATTGATACTACATATGAGGCAATAAAGCAGCATACCTACGAAGAAATAAATTACGATATGACAACAGAAAAGCAAATCCCGAAGAGGCTCTACCCAGATCTACACAATGACGGGAAAGAGAAAAAAATAGACAAGAAAGACAAAATCTGCAACCTTTTGAAAAGAGGGAATTGCAGATTTGGAGAAAGATGTTACTACAAACATCCTAAGGTATGTCAAAACTATGAAATATATGGTAAATGTGCATACTTAGATGGCTATGGGGATGATTGCAGAGATCTGCATCCAAAAATATGTAAAAACCTAAAAGAAGGAAAAGGATGTAAGTTCGACAAAAAATGCAAATATATGCACCCTGTAGCCATGAATCATAATCAAATAAATAACCAACCAAGTAATAAAATCCAAAATAAGAAAGAAACAAATAAAGAGAGAAATCAAGAATATCAGGTAAAAGAGAAAAGCAAACCACCAATGAGATATGCAGAGGTGTCAGCAAAAAAAATTTCAAAGCATCAGCTCCGAAATTCTACTCAAGAGATAATAACTGTATTTATTATGCAAGAGGATATTGCAGAAACGGAGAAAATTGCAGATTCAGACACAAAATGAATAATTATGATGAAGGAAGATCAAATATTATGGAAAAGTTGGATTTTTTAATGTCAGAATTTCTGGAAATGAAAAAAAGAACAACATACCAGAACAGGAAAGAGACATGGGAAAATCCTTATTACTACCAATATTAAATGAAGGAGAAAACACGCAAACCATCATAGTGATGAATGCGCAGGGTTTAGTTACGAGTAACTCAAAAAGAAAAATAGAGTACTTAGAAGAACTAACCCAAAATGAAAAGAAAATAGATATAATGAATATAAGTGAAACCTGGTATTCCCAAGAGACTGGGAATGATGATCAAATAAAAGGGTTCCAAACTTATAGATCAGATAGAAAAAATAGGAATCAAGGGGGAACCGCAATATATGGGAAAGACAAAAAACAAGGAAAAATATATGAGAAATATAGTAACTCAGAATGTGAACTAATAGCGGTAAGAAATTTGAATCTGAAAAATTGATGAACATAGTAATATATAGACCTCCTAATACTAAAGAGTTTGACTTAATAATTGAAAAAATTGGATGATATATGTAGAAATCACAAGGACTGGACTATTCTCCTATCTGGTGACTTCAACTTTCCTTTCGTAGAATGGAAAGAACGAATAGGAGACTGTGGTTGTACTTATACATATAAAAAAGAGAGTAATAGTAGTGCAGAAGATAAGAGGCAATTTGAAAAGCTATTAGATATGCTACTAGAATACAACATTCAACAAATAAATCACCTGCCAACAAGAAAGGAAAATACTTTAGACCTAGTATTTGTGAACGAGATGAATTATGTTAAAGAAATAATAGTTTATAATGCGAGTATTTCAGATCATAATGTCATAGAATTAACAGTTCATTCCAAAGCAAGTGAAAATAGAGATAAGCAAGAAATGAAAAAGTGGGAAGGATATGGAAAATACAACTTCTACAGTAAAAATATAAAATGGTCAGAAATTAATGAAGAATTAAACAAAGATTGGGATAACATTTTCGTAAGTGATGACATAAGGGTAAATACGGAGATATTATATAAAATATTGGAGAAAATAGTGGATAAATATATACCGAAGAAGAAAAGTAAACATCATTCATGCATACCAAGAGACAGAAGGATCTTGTTCCAGAAAATCAGAAAGTGGAAAAAAGGTCTTGCAAAAGAAAAAAATGCATGGAAAGTTATAGAACTAAAAAGTAAGATAGAAAATGCAGAACAAAAGATTATACAATCAAAAGAAAATGAAAAACGGGACTTGGGAGAAAAAACCCTATTAAATATCAAGCAAAACCCCAAACTATTATACTCATATGCGAAGAAGATGAATAAAAGAAGAATAGAAATAGGCCCTCTGAGAATTGAAGGGAGATTAACGAATGAAAAAAAGGAAATTTGCAACATACTGGCAGAACGATATAAGAGAGAATTCACCCCTAGAATAGATAATAAAGAAGAATGATATAGAAGTAAGGGACGAAAATAGTGAATATTTAGCTGACATAGAAATTAATGAAGCTGATATTGTGCAGGCAATTAATGAAATTAAAAATGGAGCTGCAGCAGGGCCTGATGGAGTCCCTGCTATTTTGTTAATGTCTACCAGAGAGTTGCTAGTACATCTTCCGGTATATTTTGCATCTTCCAATCTTGGATGGTCTGGGATGCAGTTTAGATATTTGTCGAGCTTATTCTTAAACACATCTACGCTCACTCCTGATATATACCTCAGATGAGCTGGCAACGCATTGAATAGACGCTGCATTATCGATGCTGGTGCGTAGTGGATTAATGTTCTGTGTGCTTTCCTTATTTTTTCCTGGTATAGTTTTGGGCACTATTAATCTACCTCTGCTTGCTCTTTCTGATATTTTTAGTTCCATGATATTTTCTGTTATTCCTTCTATCTGTTTCCATGCCTGAATTATCATGTAGCGTTCTCTTCTCCTTTCTAGACTATATAATTTTAAGGATTGTAGTCTTTCCCAGTAGTCTAGGTCCTTAACTTCTTCTATTCTAGCTGTAAAGGACCTTTGTACACTCTCTATTTGTGCAATATCCTTTTGATAGTGTGGGTACCATATCATATTGCAATATTCAAGTGGACTACGAACATATGTTTTATAAAGCATAATCATGTGTTCAGCTTTTCTTGTTTTGAAGTGCCGTAACAACATTCCCATTTTTGCTTTACATTTTGCCAACAGAATGGCTATTTGATCATTGCATAACATGTTCCTATTCATCATCACACCAAGGTCTTTAACTGCTTCCTTATTTGTGATTGTCTCATTATTAGGTCCCCTATATGCATATAGCTTTCCTTCTCTGTCTCCATAATTTATTGATTCAAATTTATCAGAGTTAAATACCATCCTATTTACCTCTGCCCAATCATATACTTTGTTAAGGTCTCTTTGTAGAGCGTTCCTATCTTCATCACAAGTAATTTCTCTACTTATTCTTGTGTCATCAGCGAAACTACTCACTACCGAATCCTTAACATTACTGTCTATGTCTTCAATCATAATAACAAACAATATTGCAGCTAGCACCGTACCTTGTGGCACACCGGATATTACCTTGGTTTCATCCGATTTCTCATCGTTTGCAATAACTATCTGTTTTCTGTTGTGTAAAAATTCTTTTAACCATCTTCCTACTTTATCTACGATATTGTGTTTTCTAATTTTCTTTGCTAATATATTATGGTCTACTTTGTCAAAAGCTTTTGCAAAGTCTAGATAAACCACATCTGTTTCATTTCCGCTTTTCATATTTTTGAATATGTTCTCACGGTGGACTAACAGTTGGGTTTGTGTACTTTTTCCGGGTACGAAACCGTGTTGTCCTATATTAAACAAATTATTTTTTATTAAATGTTTCATAATATTTTTCTTCATTACCCTTTCATACACTTTCATAATATGTGATGTTAGACTCACAGGCCTATATTACTTGCCTCTAGTCTTGGTCCACTTTTGAAAGTAGGGGTGATATATGCTAATTTGTGCTCATCATAAATCTTGCCTGTATCTACACTTTGTCTTAATAATATTGCAAGTGGCTTTGCGATAGAATGAACTACTTTCTTTAACAAAATAGCAGGGACTCCATCCGGCCCTGCAGCAGCTCCATTTTTAATTTCATTAATTGCCTGCACAATAACAGCTTCATTAATTTCTATGTCAGCTAAATATTCACTATTTTCGTCCCTTACTTCTATATCATTATCTTCATTATCTATTCTAGGGGTGAATTCTCTCTTATATCGTTCTGCCAGTATGTTGCAAATTTCCTTTTTTTCATTCGTTAATCTCCCTTCAATTCTCAGAGGGCCTATTTCTATTCTTCTTTTATTCATCTTCTTCGCATATGAGTATAATAGTTTGGGGTTTTGCTTGATATTTAATAGGGTTTTTTCTTCCAAGTCCCGTTTTTCATTTTCTTTTGATTGTATAATCTTTTGTTCTGCATTTTCTATCTTACTTTTTAGTTCTATAACTTTCCATGCATTTTTTTCTTTGCAAGACCTTTTTTCCACTTTCTGATTTTCTGGAACAAGATCCTTCTGTCTCTTGGTATGCATGAATGATGTTTACTTTTCTTCTTCGGTATATATTTATCCACTATTTCTCCAATATTTTATATAATATCTCCGTATTTACCCTTATGTCATCACTTACGAAAATGTTATCCCAATCTTTGTTTAATTCTTCATTTATTTCTGACCATTTTATATTTTTACTGTAGAAGTTGTATTTTCCATATCCTTCCCACTTTTTCATTTCTTGCTTATCTCTATTTTCACTTGCTTTGGAATGAACTGTTAATTCTATGACATTATGATCTGAAATACTCGCATTATAAACTATTATTTCTTTAACATAATTCATCTCGTTCACAAATACTAGGTCTAAAGTATTTTCCTTTCTTGTTGGCAGGTGATTTATTTGTTGAATGTTGTATTCTAGTAGCATATCTAATAGCTTTTCAAATTGCCTCTTATCTTCTGCACTACTATTACTCTTTTTTATATGTATAAGTACAACCACAGTCTCCTATTCGTTCTTTCCATTCTACGAAAGGAAAGTTGAAGTCACCAGATAGGAGAATCGTCCAGTCCTTGTGATTTCTACATATATCATCCAATTTTTCAATTATTAAGTCAAACTCTTTAGTATTAGGAGGTCTATATATTACTATGTTCATCAATTTTTCAGATTCAAATTCTACCGCTATTAGTTCACATTCTGAGTTACTATATTTCTCATATATTTTTCCTTGTTTTTTGTCTTTCCCATATATTGCGGTTCCCCCTTGATTCCTATTTTATTTTCTATCTGATCTAGTAAGTTGGCAACCCTTTTATTTGATCATCATTCCCAGTCTCTTGGGAATACCAGGTTTCACTTATATTCATTATATCTATTTTCTTTTCATTTTGGGTTAGTTCTTCTAAGTACTCTATTTTTCTTTTTGAGTTACTCGTAACTAAACCCTGCGCATTCATCACTATGATGGTTTGCGTGTTTTCTCCTCATTTAATATTGGTAGTAATAAGGATTTTCCCATGTCTCTTTCCTGTTCTGGTATGTTGTTCTTTTTTTCATTTCCAGAAATTCTGACATTAAAAAATCCAACTTTTCCATAATATTTGATCTTCCTTCATCATAATTATTCATTTTGTGTCTGAATCTGCAATTTTCTCCGTTTCTGCAATATCCTCTTGCATAATAAATACAGTTATTATCTCTTGAGTAGAATTTCGGAGCTGATGCTTTGAAATTTTTTGCTGACACCTCTGCATATCTCATTGGTGGTTTGCTTTTCTCTTTTACCTGATATTCTTGATTTCTCTCTTTATTTGTTTCTTTCTTATTTTGGATTTTATTACTTGGTTGGTTATTTATTTGATTATGATTCATGGCTACAGGGTGCATATATTTGCATTTTTGTCGAACTTACATCCTTTTCCTTCTTTTAGGTTTTTAGGGTATATTTTTGGATGCAGATCTCTGCAATCATCCCCATAGCCATCTAAGTATGCACATTTACCATATATTTCATAGTTTTGACATACCTTAGGATTGTGTAGTAACATCTTTCTCCAAATCTGCAATTCCCTCTTTTCAAAAGGTTGCAGATTTTGTCTTTCTTGTCTATTTTTTCCTCTTTCCCGTCATTGTGTAGATCTGGGTAGAGCCTCTTCGGGATTTGCTTTTCTGTTGTCATATCGTAATTTATTTCTTCGTAGGTATGCTGCTTTATTGCCTCATATGTAGTATCAATGAGTATCTCTGCATCCATACTTTTATCTTGTTCTTTGTTTTCCTTATTTTTTTCTGTCATTTCATTTTTGTTTACTTCTCTTCCGTTTTCCTCTTCTTCTTTTCTTCTTCTTCTTCCTCTTCTTCTTCATCCTCAACTATTTGTACATTCAATCTTGATTTAATAACATTGTCTATCCATGATAGACATGTTGAACAAAAAATTCTTGTATCTTTTCTCAAATCTTGCATTACCTCAGCACACTGTGGATGGGTCGGAATGTTGCATGCAGCACATTTTCTGATTAGGTTTTGTGGATTGACTATGCTATACCAAACCTTACACAGTTTGCATGCTTTTGGCATTCTTTTTCCTAATGCATCAATTAGGATATTCACAAGATTCACCTTATTCATTTTCTTTGTCGGAATATGTTGGTTTATGTATATTTTCTTTATGAGTCTCTTGACCACTTGGATTTTATTTGGAACTTCTTCAATTATTTTCAAGATGTTTTCATTAGATTTGTTCCAGTTTGAAGGATTATATCCTTCTAATATATCTATGAATGCTTTTGTATCTTTTTGGTTAGGACTGTTGCTGATTTCATAGATAAGAAATGCCAGTTCCCTTCCTGCTACCTCATCGTATTGCGAATCCGCCAAGCAAGCTAAATTACGCCACCTCTTCCCGCAGTTGGAACTTACTGCCATCTTGTTCTGATTTCAGTATTACACTTGTTAAACTAACTTAGAAGACGCTTTATCCTACTATTTTCACACTAATCTTATCACCGATAGTTCACGAACACTTCTAGATATTTCTCAAATTCTAGTCGTATGTTAAACTTGTGATATCTGTTGATTAATCTGACTTCACGCGGGTACGTCTCACCAAGCAAGATGGCTACTACGAGAGAGAGAGAGAGAGAGAGAGAGAGAGAGAGAGAGAGAGAGAGAGAGAGAGAGAGATAATGTTTTGATACATCAAAGGTCTTTTACTCACCCTCTCTATGGCTGAGAGAGAGAGAGAGAGAGAGAGAGAGAGAGAGAGATTCTGAATTCTGACCCTTCCTGAAGGTTCGTAAGTTGGGTTTTGCCCGCTTATACTTCGTGGAAATGGCCACAAGTATGGTTTCACTCTGTTTTGTCAACCATTTTGCTTTATGAAATACTCCTAGTCGAGTTCTGTTCTGGTTTTCAAGAGCTGGCTGTTCTCTGTCCGTTGGTTTAGTTTTTTTTTTTTTTTTTTTTTTTGCTATTTCCTAATTCGTTCAGATTGCGTGCAACATTATTCTTCTTTTCTTAAACTGAACAGTCCATTTCTTCAGTTATTGTTTTAATTCATTCATATTTATTATCAAATGATCCGTCTTTTCTTTAACCATGTAGCCCGTTTCTTCAGTTGGTTTTAGTACAAGGAGTTGACAATTGTATACTTTTGTAATTCTTTTTTTATTTTGCTTTACATTTGTCTCAGATGTTTTCGTTATTCACAAATCCAATTCCCAGTATGGGGTTAGTGCCGTCAGTTCACTTCACGTGGAGCACTGTAGGGTCTGCTATAAGGTATTTGCGGCATTCTCTATGGCCCTAGCTGAAGCCCCTTCCATTCCTTCTTCTCTACGTCCACTCTTCCATTCCCGTTTAATTTCTTTTTTCAGTTACACTTCAGGTCCTTTATTTCTGTTTTGCTGTCTGAGATGACCGTAATAAGAGCAGTGACGTCATGCAGCCAATAATAACAGCAGAAACGTCATGCAGCTAATAATAACAGCGACGACGTCATTCAGCTATTGGCCAATCAGAATTTGTTCCCGCGGTGACGTCATGCTGCTGAGATCGACACGGCTGTAGCAACGCGCGCGCCCGGCCAGTGGTTTGAACCAACCACTCCGGCTCTTTCTTTTCACTGCCTAAAGCGCTGGGTTCGATCCCGCATTGATTCTGAAATGCAATTGCGTCACACGAAGATTGCATGTTGATTATTTCTGTGGTGCTTAAATTTTTACACGAGTACCGGCCAGATGAGATTCTAATTATTACTTGACTTGTTTTTTGATTAAGGACTCAGGGGTGTGGGTCTTGCAATTTCACTGTGTTAATACTGTTTTTTGATACTGGATAGATATCTTTCTTTTTCTTTTTTATATATAGAATCCTCTTGTTTTGTTTGTTCTTCTCAGTTAGGATATTCTTAACTCCAGGCCACAAATTTTCACATGATTATTCAATAGCTAGATTTTTTTTTTATATTTCGTCCATTCATTTTTTATTATATTCTCTCCATTTTCTTATTATATATTCTCTCCATTTTCTTATATATTCTCTCCATTCTATTATATTCTCCATTTTTTATATATCCCCTTTTCAATTATTATATATTCTCTCCATTTTTTCTTTTTATTATATATTCTCAATTTTCTATTATATATTCTCAATTTTCTTATTATATAGTTATTCCCGCCAATTTCTTTTTATTATATATTTCCCTCATTTTCCCTTTGATTATATATTTCCCTCCATTTTCCTTATTAGATATTCTCTTTTTCAATTTTTCCTATTATTTTCTCCGCTGGTATTTTTATTCACATCTCCACGATTGAGAGAGCGTCTGGAAGGCGCGTGTGAATTATTTGACCAAAATGGACAGGTGAGTTTTCCCAAATTCCCTTTTTCCGTTCTATTCACTTCCTCGAAGCGGTCGTAGACCCTCTTCAATTTTGTAGGTAATGTATTGACATTTCACCTCTCTTTTTGTTTGTTTTTTGTTTTTTGTTTGTGTGCGTTGTTTTAAATGCCGCCGAGGGATTTATTTTGTTGCATCGCCAATCCAATATTTGTTTGTTTTGTGAGAGTGCAAAGAAAATAATTCTGTGTTTGTGTTCAGTTCGACTGGAAGGGAAGTTTATTTTTATTCATAGAGGTGTGTTTTTTTTAAAATGCAGCCGAGGGATTTATTTTGTTGCATCGCCAAATTCAATGTTTGTTTGTTTTGATGAGTGCAGAGAAAATAATTCAGTGCGTTTATATTCAGTTCGATGGAATTAATAACCTGAATTCTCTTGGAAAGGAATTTTTTTTAATAGAAGACGACGGAATGGCTTTAGAAAAAGATAATCTTAATGTTGGCATTTAGTACAAGCACGAAAGAAAAAAAATGGAAGGGATAAAGATTAAAGTAAAAGAAATGAAAAAAAAATATTTAGGTAAATGATATGAACAAGAAACAAGGACTGGAAACGTGAACTACAAAATGAAAAAAAAATGGAAAAAATGAGTTCAAGGCGAATAAAGAAAAAAAAACAAGAAGTAATGAAAATGACAGTATAATTATATTTTTTGGTTTGCAATGGGTTCAAAATTATCGAAAAGAAAAATGAACAATGAGAAAAAGTTGGTAAATTCCCTAGAGCGCGATATACATCCGCCTCTTGTAAAGTAAGCAGGCTTTAGTAAAAACATATAACGTTCTGAGAGAGAGAAAAAAAAAAACTCTCCATCACGAAGTAGTAAAATAATGTTAGGTATCAATCTCGGAAAGTGTCGTGTTTCGGCCGTTTTAATGAATTTTTGCCCTGGATATCAGATGTTGCTTGTGCCATCTGGACTTCAGATATACGAGTAACCAATTGAAAATGGCGTAGAATTACGGTTGGTATTTTTTTTATATATATATATGTGTATATATATATATATATATATATGTATATTATTATATAAATTAATTAATATATATATATATATATATATATATATTTATATATATATATATATATATATATATATATATGATATATATTATATATCTATTATATATTATATATATATATATATATATATATATATACACAGGGTGTTTCGAAATTAGAGGCCCCTCCTCTACAGCATAAACTAAAATTGATTTGGACAAAAACAAAAGTAATTCAGAACAGGTATTTATTTAAGTTTCTCTCTTGAGTATTTAATATATTGTGTGGCCTCCATCTGCCTGTAACACAGCCTGCATTCTTGAGGGGTATGATTTCAGCAAATCGCAAAATTGCTGAGACTCGAACTCCATTTCCCTGAGCTCTTCGGTCACCTCTCTTCGCAGGTCGTCGAGGCTTGGTATATCATCATAGTTAACTGTGTGCGCTTCAACGCGATCCTTTAAGATACTACCAATGTTTTCACACACATTAAGGTCCAGGGAGCTACCTGGAAATTCACTTGA
This sequence comes from Macrobrachium nipponense, assembly GCF_015104395.2. Lineage (NCBI taxonomy): Eukaryota > Metazoa > Arthropoda > Malacostraca > Decapoda > Palaemonidae > Macrobrachium > Macrobrachium nipponense. The sequence continues at coordinate 48,061,300 of NC_061104.1, read as the reverse complement.
TGAGTAGAAATTGATACCACTGTTTCGAAGCAGCTCCTGTGTCTGAAGAGCCTTGAAACATGGTGCCTTATCTTGCAAAAATGTGACTTCTTCAACAGATAACGAGGATCTTTGAGGAAAGGAAATACTCCACCAGTAAGCACAGTTTCTCTGAAGTATTCGCCATTCCATGACTGTCCTTTTTCTTTCATGATCCACATTAACCGTTCTGTGAAACAGAAAAATCCCCCAAAATTCAGGTAATTTCACAACTTGGCGATAGCTCATGTCATCACTCTTATCATCCAACTTTGCAGCCCATATGATGTAATTTTTATGATTTTGCTTCCTGACTGGGTAAATGAAGAATTCATCTGATGCGGCAACATGGAGAAAGTCAGCTTCATCTCAATCTTTAAGAAATGAACCACAAAACCATGCACGGTCTTCTCTCTGTTGCTGAGTGATGTTGGGCTTGATGATAACATGGAATGGCTTGATACCAGTTGGCTTGATACCACATTTTTTCAACTCATGTGTTAAAGCACTATAACTTCTCTTCTTTCCCCTTTTTGTATCTAGTTCAAGCGCCAATTTAAGTAAACACTTTCTTGGTCAACCCACTGCCTCAGCTATGATGTCTTTAGACTCCTGAGAGGGGACTTCTGGCCTTCCAAGATTCTCACTCTTTTCGTGATGTCAGTCATATGGATATTTGTTCCAGTATCTTTTAACAATGTATTTAGCTATTCAGGAACGTGAAATGAAGGATGAGCCAACATCCCTGGCCTCTCTGAAGGTTATAGCCCGGATTCGGTCAATCCACCTGATTTCCTCCGAGTCGTTAGCCATGGCTGTATCTAACTCCGTCACTCAGTCTGAAAATACAAGAAATGTCAAATGAAAAATAGCTTAATAGAAACTTAAGATAATGTACTTGGAGATAGGCTATATCAGAAAACTTCAAACCTTTCCACTTGTTCTGTTGAGGGGGGGCCTCTAATCTCTAAACCCCCGGTGTATATATATATATATATAATATATATATATATATATATATATATATATATATATATATATATGCTTAAAAAATCACAATAGATGCACGTGACTTCATAAATAAGCGAATCCCACAGGAAAATGATAGTAAGATATCCAGGCGCTTTCGTCTTTACTAAGACATTG
>NC_061104.1:48050136-48055136 GCF_015104395.2 Macrobrachium nipponense | reverse complement strand
TAGAATGGAGAGAAAGAGGTGGAGAAGAGAGAGAGAGAGATCGCTTGGAGAGAGAGAGAGAGAGAAAAGAAAGAAAATCACGAGCCTTTGGTTGCTTGGAGAGAGAGAGAGAGAGAGAGAGAGAGAGAGAGAGAGAGAGATTATGTGTTGGTTTGCCTGACGCTCGGAGTTACACGTTACCAAATAAATAACGAGATTAATATCCCGTTAACAGATGTGGTGGTTTTTGAGGGTTACATATATATATATATATATATATATATATATATATATATATATATATATATATATATATGTATATATAGTATGTATATATATAGTATATATGTATGTGTTTATGTAACTTTATGTATTATGATTGTGTGTGCGTATGTACATGTGTGTATATATTCTTTCTTTCTAATACGGGAGGAGGAATGCGTGTTTACCTCTGGTAAACTAACATTCGTAAGTAGCAAGTTAAGAAGAAGCACTCGAGAAAAATTAAGTGTTTATCTAGACGTGTAGATTAAGTGAAGCATAGGGTGAAGTCGATGTAATTCACTTAGCAAGAAAGCTGAGAATCGTGTCGATGCTTCAGAAAAATACGTGTCTCTTCATTTTGTCATAAATAAGGTGGCATACGAACCTGTAGAAAATAAGGCATTTTCAGGGATTTGTTTTAGCAATTAATATTATTTTTTTTAGAAACATGACAGTAGCCAATAAGATAAAGTTTTTTATTCATTTTAGTAATATGACAATTACAAGTAAGATTATTTATTTCATTTTTAGAAATGTGACAGTAAGAATTAAGATTTTTTTCCAGAAATATGACAGTAACAAATAAGATAACTTTTTCTCATTTTAGAAATTTGACAGTTACAAATCAGATAATTTTTTTCTTTTAGGAAATATGACAGTAACAAAGATAATTTTTCTCTTTTTAGAAATTTGACAGTGACAAATATGATCTTTTCAGAAATTTGACAATAACAGGTCAGATAATTTTTTCTTTTCAGAAATATGACGGTTACAAATTAGATATATTTTTCTTTTTAATTGTTGGAAATATGACGGTAACAAATAAGATAATGTTTCCTTTTCAGAAATATGACAGTAACAAATTAAATAATATATTCTTTTTAGAAATATAACAATAACAATTAAGATCACTTTATTCTTTTCAGAAATAGGACATTAACAAATAAGATTTATCCCGTTCAAGTCAGGCAGTAAACACAGGTGTTACTTAGTAGCAAATAACACGAAAACCAATTAAAGTCACTGTATAGAAAATACGTAAATTTTTCGGATCCTTATACAATTCTCCTTGCAATTTGGTAATTGAGTTACATTTTTATGTATTTATTAATTTGTTAATATATATTTTTATCTTTGAGGCACGTGATATCTTCTATTTTTTTTATTCATCTTTACCTTCTGTACTTTCTGATGATCACCGTATTTTTTGGAAGTTTGAATTGCAAGTCAGTTGTGGGCTTGTTCCATATGAATAGGGTTCATCTTGTGAATAATAATAATAATAATAATAATAATAATAATAATAATAATAATAATATAATAATAATAAAAGTGTTTCCTCTACTTCTGAATGATACTTACGAATTAACAGATCTAAAAAAAACTCGGAAAAAGGAATTGTTTAATAGTTTATTGCATGGAGAACTTCATATTATTTTTTATCATTCAAAGTGGCTGATAACATTATTACTTTAATAAATACTTCTCCTTCGAATTCGGGTTCTTCAATGGACACATAGTAATCTTACCTTCCACCTCCTTCCCCGTCCCCCCTTCCCTTCTCCCCATCCTCCCCCCCCCCTACCCCCGCCATCCCGTCCCTCCAACCAGATGTGTGTGTGTGTGTGGATGAGAGAGAGAGAGAGAGAGAGAGAGAGTCTGGAGTGGTGTGTGATCGCCAAGAGGTCTTTTCAGCGTCCGGGACTGATGTTACGAGAGTTAATGTCGGGTAGAGACACGCTCGGAGCTCAGTTCGCTCCCAGACATTGCTGGGATAGCATCGTGTGCGGGGAGGGCCACAGAGAGAGAGAGAGGGAGAGAGAGAGAAAGGGAGAGTGAGTGGCTACCTAGTTATCGGGGATCTCATTTTTTGATTTACCGGTCTCATCACTCGTATATATGTCTCCCTATCCTCCTCTGATACATGATGGTGCGTTTGTGGAATATATATGCATATATTCATCATATTCTTTATAGAATTATATTTGATTTTATAGTATTCCGGTATATACATCTATATATATAATATTTTACAATCAAAATAGTCTCACTGTGATCAACACAGTTTTTACATTCCCCAAAAATAATTTTTTTTAGCAATGGTCAGTCATATGTCACTGAGATTTTTACGCATGGTAAGGAATTTTAAGCCTTGTGGATTTTTACCAATTTTGATGTATTTTTTTTTTCTTTTTGTCTTCGTCTGATATTTTTATTTTTGTGTGCAGAGCGATTTCTGTCGTATGCTTTGTCACTGCTTCGTGTTAAGACTGAGAGTCAATACTTAATCATTATGGGTGGGATGTTCTGAAGTGAAAGAATTAGAATTATTATTTTTTTTTTTAAGTTTTCTCTTTAGAATATTTTGTATTAACGTGGGAAACATCTCGTCAGACTGTCACTGTAATGGATATATTGTGTCACTATATTTAATATATTCTGTCACTAGATTAAATATATTGTCTCTATATTTAATATATTGTGTCACTATATTGAATATATTCTGTCACTATATAAATATATTGTCACTATATTTGATATATTTTGTCACTAGATTAAATATATTGTGCCACTATATTTAACATATTCTGTCACTATATTGAATATATTCTGTCACTATATTTAATATATTCTGTCACTATGTTAAATATATTCTGCCACTATATTTAATATATTCTATCACTACATAAAATATTTATGTTCTTGATATTAAATATATTTTGTCACTATATATTCTATCACTATATTCAATATAATCGGGCACTATGATAAATATATTCCGTCAATCTATTAAGTATATTCTGTCCTTTTAAATTCAAAGTAAATACGAAATCCACTTTTTTTTTTTTTTAAATTGTGGTACTTTCATGCAATGCAAATAATTCATGTTGCATCAAACGCTTTTAATTTGGAAAAGATAAAATATAACCACGCGTTCTTTTGACCACTTTTTTTTAAATTTTAATTTCCGCTTTTGCATTATTTTTCTTATTTTCGTTGCTTGATGTGCTCTCTTTTGAATAAAATGAGGATGATGCATTCATAAGTTTACTTGGCTTCTTAAATGTGCACGGTTGAATTCATGCTCTTGTTTCGTACAAGCTGTCACCTGCTTTTGTTTCTGATGAATTCAATTTTTATTTCACATTCTTTCTTGGTTACTTTTTTTTCGTTGATTTCGTTGCGATCAAATCAAGGTTTTTCGTATGGTGTCATACACTTCTTGATTCAAATCTTCGTTTGATTTTGTCTTATTCATCAAAGGAATTTAAATTTATTTTCTGTGGCTTTTCTGTGGCTGATCTGCTAAATTCGGATATTTGAAGGATTTCCTCAATTGCTGTTGTCATAAGTGTTGATTTCTGATCTTCGTTTGGTTTGGTACTTTTTCGCATTTCTCGATTCCTTACTTGACTTCTTCAGAGTAGAATACGAGGATTCACTCGGTGTTTTTTATTTATTGCATTTTAAACCTTCGCATTCCAACCTTCATTTGTTTAACTAGCATCTGCATTCAGTTGCATTCATCTCCATTCATTTAACGGAATAATTATACTTCTTCGGGGAGTGTATCGCAGATTTCACACGAAATGGCTAATAGCGTTCGAGTCTCTTTTGATATTAAATTTTAATAGCTAGAAACGGGCGTCGTATATTGACGTCCCTCCCTGACTTACATTAATTCATTCCATCCTCAAGTCTTAGACTGGGGCATCTACTTCAATTTACCCTAATCAGAGAATGAAGGTGAATATTCTCTCTCTCTCTCCTCTCTCTCTCTCTCTCTCTCTCTGATTGAGTTGTGCGTAGTCTGAGTCACGTGGATTCGAGCTGGTGCATGAGGATGGTTGTTGAGTGTTGTTTCTCCTTCCTCTTCGCTGTTGTTGTTGTTGTTGTTGTGCTTGTAACTGTTTCGTTCAGTGGTTGAGATGCGTCCCGAAATCTAAATGCGTTCTAGTTTGCTTATGTTTTCCACCAATCGAGTATTTTATGTGTGCATATATATATGTATATATATATATAAATATATATATATATATATAATATATATATATATATATATATTATGTGAATAGAAAACGCTTATGCTTCGTTCATTGGTTTGAAATACGTCCCGGAATATGATGTATTTTAGAAGGCTTATATTTCTCACTAATCGATGAATTTATAGATGAATATAACGCTTTTTTGCTGTCATTACTTCCCGAGTTCTATTGCATTTTAGTAGACATATTTAGCACTGATTTTATATGAGAGTCAAACTCTTGTATATGTTCCATATTAATTAGTGAAAAGAGGTCCCAGAATCTAGGGCATTTTAGTGGGACTATATTTTTCACTGGTCGATTTATTATTATTATTATTATTATTATTTATTATTATTATTATTATTATTATTATTATTATTATTATTATTATTATTATTATTATTATTATTTGTGTATGCTGGAACAGACCTTCTTTCAAAGATGTTTTATTGATAATAATGGAACAATTTAAAGAATTGATTTTGTATAAAACAAATCATTAGAGGAATTGACAGAATTTTGTATAAAATCAATTCTGTACATTCGGCCATTATTTTCAATAAGATATTATTATTATTATTATTATTATTATTATTATTATTATTATTATTATTATTATTATTATTATTATTATTCAGAAGATAGCCCCTATTCAAATGGGGCAAGCAAAATGGGGCCAGCCATTGACTCGAAATTCAAGCTTCCAAAGAATATGGCGCCCATTAGGAA
>NC_061104.1:48037636-48045136 GCF_015104395.2 Macrobrachium nipponense | reverse complement strand
AAAAGAGGGTAGTTATAACCTTGGGGAGAACTCTGGTACTGAACAGCTTACGTAGTTGCAGATGGAAATGTTTTATTGGAAATACTCGATACTTTTTCGTTAAGCTGATTTTTCAGAATTTGTTCGAGTAATATTAAAATGCAGAGACTTTCGCATTTTTTGAATTTTATCAGAAAAAAATATGTCGGGTATTTCTTTTGTGTATTTTGACTGAGTTTGTTTGCCAGTAAAATCGGAGAAATGGTTTGATCGTTGATAAAATATAGCACTTGAAAAAAAAATTTGGTAAAACGATTACTTAGATTGCAATACAACAAGTTGAAAGTTAGGAAAAATGATAGAAGCCGAGGAAAGAATTCCGTAGAATTTACAAGTTTTACCATTAACTTTTCAGAGTTTTTACAGATACTTAATACATTTCAGTGGTAAGGACAGAAAAATGTAAAGTATTATTAAGTGAATGGAGAAAAATTGACGAATCGGTGATTATTTAGAAAATTGTATATTAATGAAAAAAAAGGAAGACTAGTAATTTTCATTGTTTCACTTAAACGCAGAAGAAAAACAAAATCCAAGTAATGGGAGAAACCACAAAGTTACTTTATGTAAAGAATAATAAATAAAGGAAAAAAAAAAATAAATGCGTTCTAGTCAAAATGCACGAACCTCATGTTATTATGTTGATCCATGCGAAAGTTGATACCTTTCAGCTTAAAAAAAAAAAAAGAAGTCGCGATTTTGTATCACGTGTCAAGAACTTTTTCAAGAGGATGTCGATATCAGAGAGAGGGAGAACAAAAAATGGTTATACTACTCTGAGTAATGGTCTCCCTTGCGTAAGAGTTAGAGTAACTTATGTCACAATAAATGATTGTGGTTACAGTCAATTGTTAGTTACAGTAAATGTAATCCAGTGATACTATTTATCAATTTTTTTTGGACACTGCCAGGTGTAGGGAGGTGTTGCCAAGTGATATATTGACGGTTCTCCTCGTGAAGAATTTTATTCCTAACTTTCCTTGATTTTTCGTTCGAAATAATTTTAAAAATGTACTTTTTAAAGTTGATTTTATTTACCTCGTAAAACCTTATCTGAAGTCATACGTTAATATTTTCCTGAGACGAGAGTCTGAGATGACTATCTGCCTCTGGTTTATATATATTTACATATAGATATATATATATAATATAGATATAGGATATATATATATATATATATACTATCTATAGTCTATCTATATATATATATATATATATATATATATATATATAGATATATATATATATATATATATACATACACACACACACACACACACATATATATATATATATATATCATATATATATATATATATATATATATATATATACATATATATAGATATAATATAATATATTATAAGATATATATATATATTATATATATATCTTACCTGAGAAACTTGATAATATTTCATCCCGAAAAGATAATTAAACTTTTATGTTAAGAGAATTTTTGTTACCTATTTTGAGTGTAATATATAATAAGATATATAATATATATATATATATATATATATATATATAATATATTTTTGTAAATTTAAAAAATTATTTTTATACTTTTAAAAATATATATATATATATATATATATATATATATAAATATATATATATAATATATATCCTTAATTATATATATATTATAATTATATATATAGAGATATAGTATAATATAGATATATAATATCAAGTGGTGAATTGTAAGGTCAGAACGATATGAACTTTTAGCGGCTCTGTTGGCTGATTGGATAGCGTCATGAACTGTCTGATTTGTCCCCGTCCACTGGGAACGGTGGTTCGCATCCCATTTGGGGGGGACCGAAAATTATTAAATCATTATTAAAAAATTCCCCATTCGGTAACATAATATGAAAATATATCAATTTGGGGGAGGTAAAGTGAATTCAGATAATAAAGGACAATTTATAAGCTTGAATTGATATATAAATGGATTCACGGTCGATTTTTTGTGATTAATTCTTCATAACAACAAAGGCTACGTGCTGTCAAACGCTCGAATTGGCCCAACATGGTTAGACGGGGTTCCATATCAATTCTAATACGAAAGCAATCCTAGATCGAGGGTTGGGTGATTTGTTTTAAGGTCAGAATCGATATGAACTTATAGCGTCTCTGTTGGCTGATGGATAGCGTCACTGGACTGTCCTGATTTCGTCCCCGTCACTTGGACGGTGGTTCGATCCCATGGGGGGGACGAAAAAAATTATTATCAATTAAAAAAATTCCCCTTCGGTACATATATGAAAAATATATCATTTGGGAGGTAAAGTGAATTTAGATATTAAAGGACATTTGTAGCTGAATTGATATATAAATGGATCACGGTTCGATGTGATATTATTCATAACAAAAGGGCTACGTGCTGTCAAACGCTCGAATTGGCCAACATGGTAGACCGGGGTTCCATATCAATTCTAATTACGGAAAGCATCCAGATCGAGGGTGATTTGTAAGGTCAGAATCGATATGAACTTATAGCGTCTCTGTTGGCTGATTGGATAGCGTCACTGACTGTCCTGATTTCGTCCCCGTCCACTTGGGACGGTGGTTCGATCCCATGGGGGGACGAAATTATTATCAATTAAAAAAATTCCCCTTCGGTACAATATGAAAATATATCATTTGGGAGGTAAAGTGAATTTAGATATTAAAGGACATTGTAGCTTGAATGGATATATAAATGGATCACGATTCGATGTGATAATTATCATAACAAAAGGCTACGTGCTGTCAAACGCTCGAATTGGCCAAACATGGTAGACGGGGGGTTCCATATCAATTCTAATTACGAAAGCATCCAGATCGAGGGTGATTTGTAAGGTCAGAATCGATATGAAACTTATAGCGTCTCTGTTGGCTGATTGGATAGCGTACTGACTGTCCTGATTTCGTCCCCGTCCACTTGGACGGTGGTTCGATCCCATGGGGGACGAAATTATTATCAATAAAAAATTCCCCTTCGGTACATATATGAAAATATATCATTTGGGAGGTAAAGTGAATTTAGATATTAAAGGACATTTGTAGCTTGAATGATATCATATAATATATAATATATATATATATATAATATATATATTATATATATATAGTGTGTGTGTGTGTGTGTGTGTGTGTGTGGTATGTATGTTTAAACTTTTTGCAGTTCATTTTTCTATTGTACTCTAAAGAAAATAAAATCATTAAACCACTGCCTCCGTCAAACTGCAAACTCTCTCTAAATCATTTCGTGTTCGGTCTTGACAACAGATCCTGCTAAGTGGAGTGGATGGAAGTGTTATTGCGACGCCAGATTGCAGAAGTCTGTCAGTCAGTTGAACTCGGTTACCGAAACTTAGATTTTATTTTATGTGATAGCTAACGACAGTGTATTTGATGCAGGAAATAAAATGACATTTTTTCGTTATCTATTAACGCCCCGTCTATTATCAAACAGCTGATTATTTCTGTTGACGTGTTGATTCTCTCTCTCTCTCTCTCTCATTGCCAGATCCAGATCTTGGTAATTGCTCTTGAATTATATGTTTGATAATTTATGTGAATAAACTATTTTTTTAACTTGTGATATAAATATTCTGTATAATATATATATATATAAGATATATATATATATATATATATATATATATACATATTTATATATATATCTTTGATATATATATATATATAATATATATATATATATATATATATATATATATACATATATATATATATAGATTATATATATAATATATATATATATATATATATATAGATAATATATAATATCATATATTCAATGTAGCACGAAAGTCCGCCTTATTGAGAATATAAAAAAAATACACGTAAGAAGCAGAGTAGAAAAGAAAACGGGTCTTGACCAAGTACTTTCTTAATATATTCTACATTTTCAAGTTCACACTAAGTAAACTAGTTTTTCCTTAGTGTGAATTTGAAAATATAGAATATACTATAAAAGCACTTGTTCCAACTCCCGTTTTTTCACTCGCCTTCTTACGTGGATTTTATGATGCATATATACATATGTGTATATAAGTGTATATACGTATATATACAAATGAGCTTAATTTTAATTACGCCGCTCTACTGGTTCGTCGAATGTTTATTCAGAATAGTTCGTCCGGAAAATCGTTTGTACCGTGATAATGGTCTTTCCATGATTGATAAAACCAGCCGTTCTTTATGTTTATTATATTGCTCCTTATTCCGCTCAAGATGTCTTCTTGCGAAGGATTAATCTCATGTTTGAATTGGCCATGTTTACTTTTTTTTCATACTCAAATGTTCTTTCAATTGGCGTTTTAGCATTGGGCAAATGTTATCTCAAATGTCCCTATTTTTTCAGTATAGTGCTCCTGAAATTAAGTATATCTTAGTTCAACCAGACAACTGAGCTGATTAAGAGCTCTCTTAGGGCTGGCCTGAAGGATTAAATATTTTTACGTTGGCTAGGAACCAATGGGTTACCTAGCAACGGGACCTACAGCTTATTGTGGGATCCGAATCACATTGTATCGAGAAATGAATGAATTTCTAATCACCAGAAACAAATTCCTCTGATTTCATGTTGGCAGAACTGAGAATCGAATTTCGGACTACCTAATCGGTAGGCGAGCACGTAAACCACTCTTCCAATGAGGAACTGATATACTCCTTGAGAAATGAACATAGTTACAGGTTCCTTTCGGTTCATTATATTATAAAAAAAGACATTTTGTATTTGTTTCAAGTGTCTGTTTAAAGAAGTATATCAGAATTTGAGTGTTCACGTTTTATTAATTTTCCAAAAAATGTCCGTGCATTGATATTATTTACCAACATATCTTGCGTTCAGTGCCTTTAGTCTCCTCCTCCTCCTCCTCCCCCTTCCCCCCCCTGCCCCACCATCCCCCTCCCCCCCCCTCTAAAAAATTAAAAAAAATTTCCTTGTATTCCTATCATTTAAAGAATGTTTTGGTTATAATGTTGAGTTTTGGATCATGTTCTATGGTATAGGAAAGAGAGGAATGGAATCTTTGCCTTCAGTGAGTTCAGACTCCTCCCACCTTCACCCTACCCCTCCTAATCCCCTTCCCCTTTAAAATAATGTCATAATAATAACATACGTTTGTTTCAGTGTCGTTAGACCTCCCCTCCACCCCTCCCGTTCCCTTCCCCTCTTTCTCCACCCCTTACCCTCCTCTCTCTATCAAAAAAAAAAGTGAAAAAAAAATTACGGTTTTTAATAGTGTTCGTGCACTTTCCTTTTCACACGCGTAAACGAACGTGTTCATTGCACGTTACGATTGATTATATCGTAGTATTTGCTCGTCCTGTAATTCATGACTGGATCCATTAGCTCGAGGTCGTAAGGGCAAAATGTTCACTCATATCAAAAGTAAACCGTCTATTGCCATGGTGTCTGCGCGCTTGTCGTAGATGGAGCATTGCCTATTAAGCTAAGAGAGAAAGGAAAGAATGGTATAAAATTGTATAAAGCGAAGATAATTGTATGAAGTTAAATTGATTTGTAAAAGAACAATTTCTCTGCAAGGAAAATTCTGTAGAGTGAAATTAATCTTAGAAAAAAAAATGTATCTTTCAAGAAAAATTATTGTATAAAGGGAAATTAGTATATAAAGAATTTTACTTTAAAAATTACTGTATAAAGCGACATGAATGTATAAAGAATTTTACTTTAAAAAATTATCGTATAAAGCGACATTAAGTATAAAGAATTTTACTTTAAAAATTATTGTATAAAGCGACATTAATGTATAAAAAATTTTACTTTAAGAAAATGTATTGTATAAAGTGAAATTAATGTTTTAAAGAAAAATTATTGTATAAAGCGAAATTATTGTATAAAAAATATTTCACTTTAAGACAAATTATTGTATAAAGCGAAATTAATGTATGGAAAATATTTCACTTTAATTAACAGTGATTTTTGTATAAAGCCAAATTAGTGTATGAAATACTATTCCATTTTATGAAAAAGGATTGTAAATCAAAATTTATGTCAAGAAAAATTATTATATAAAGCGAAATTAATCTTAAAAGATTTCTCTGCGTTAAAAAAAAACCTTCGTATATGTTAAAAAAAAGTGTACCAAGTGTACCATCTTAAGAAAGAAGGAAAAAATAAAATGCTGTGAAATATAAAAAAAAAATTATAGATTAAAAAAAGAATAATACGATCATTAAAAATATAGAAAGAAAAGTTAAGAGACGATTAAGAGAGAGAGAGAGAGAGAAAATTTTGCGCTTGCCAACCATAAAATGAATTTACGAAAAACGAAAGTACCACTGTAACGAAAAAAAAAAGTAGAAAGATTAAGAAAATATACTGCGGACGCTAAACAAAGAAAGTTAAACTCTCTAAAATGGAAAGAATCATGTTACACTTTCGTGCGAACTCTGAATTTAAGGCGATAGAGAACACGCATTGGAAAAAAAAGAATAATAAAACTATATTGAGTGACAGTGTCCCCTTAATAGAAAGGATAAAAATAATTTTTTCTTCTGGAAATAATTCTTATCTTATGAAATATATTTATATAATGGTTTTTATTTTAGATATTGCCAGGTTTTGTTAAATGTTGATAACTGGCATTGCAGCTACTTATGTCATTTCATAGAGTAAATAGCTTCATTAAACTAGCTTAGTTGTGGAAACAAGCCAGTACGAATCAAAACAAAAGTAGTTCACTATAAAAGAGGTAAATGTGAAACCTCGTTAGAATGATATATTGAAAATGCTGAGTGAAACATAACCCCGATATAAAGAAGGGAAATCAAAGGATAATAAATTTACTGCATCCCGCGAAAATTAGTCAATACCGTAATAATGTCAAAATTTATATGGAAAGTATATTCTTTTACAAGAAAATGAACATCGATTGCATAAATATGCACAAGGTGTGAATATAATTTATTCAAAAAGCAAATCGATTATGAATGTATTGCATTTAAAAAAATAGTTTATTGTAAAAGTATTAATGGAAAGTGTTGTATTACAAGGAAATGAACATCGTTTGCATAAATATGTACAAGATCTGAATATAATTTATTCAAAAATCATATATATTATGAATGTATTACATTAAAAAAATTTTTTATGTAAAAGTATTAATGGAAAGTGTTGTTTTACAAGAAAATGAATATCGCTTGCATAAATATGTACAAGTTCTGAATATAATTTATTAAAAAAGTATATCTACTATGAATGTATTGCATTAAAAAAAGTTTTTTTGTAAAAGTATTTATGTAAAGTGTTGTATTACAAGAAAATTAATATCGTTTGCATTAATATGTACAAAGTCAGATTGTAATTTACTCAGAAGCACAGCGATCATGATTGAATTACATAAAAACAATGTTTGTTACAAAAAATTAAATTAAATTCGTAATCAAACCATCAGTATATAAACACCACGTGCCAATGAAATC
>NC_061104.1:48015136-48035136 GCF_015104395.2 Macrobrachium nipponense | reverse complement strand
GAGAGAGAGAGAGAGGAGAGAGAGAGAGAGATATATTATAAATATAGTATATATATATATATATATATATATATATATATATATATATATGATATATATATAGAGAGAGAGAGAGAGAGAGAGAGAGAGAGAGAGAGAGAGAGAGAGAGAGAGAGAGAGAGAGAGCAAATATAAATATATATATATATATGTATATATATATATATATATATATATATATATATATATTTAGAGAAATTTATATATAATAATATAAATATACCCATATATATATATATATATATATAATATATATATTATATATATATATATATATAGAAGAGGAGGGAGAGGAGAGAGGGGAGAGAGAGAGGAGAGAGATGAGAGAGAGAGAGAGAGAGAGAGAGAGAGAGAGAGAAATGAATAGGACAATTTATACAACCTCTAAATGCTGTATATTTTGATATTAATATTTGACCTCTTTATCATAGCATTATTTCCTTCTACGAAACGTTTCACATTTATCATTCCAAGGGATTACGTATTTGTAAGTAAGATACTCTGGGTTGATCATCAGTTTAAATGTTATTAAGGAGCCTTAAGGATCTGTAAAAGCTGTTTTCGTTATCAGTACTTGATGTAAGTAACTAAGAGCATTTTCAAGATTCTGCTGCTATTATTATGATTCTATGTATTTGAAATTGTGGAATGTTTCGTCTCGTGTTCAGTAATTAGTGCCATAATGTCATGTCATAGGTAGCTGCGCCCGTGCTATTTAAAACAATAGTCATGTCAGTTTTCAATAGATACCATTTAATCAAATTTCGGGTATGCGGACGTGGATTCGAATAATTCTACGGGACTCCAACATACATTTTCAAAGTAGCAACTCTTGGTGTCGGCAACTTCAACGGTTGCAATGAATTCAGTTGTAAACTTTTTGAAAAATTGTTATTTACTTGGCAAAGGATTAACAAACGATGCAAATAAAAGCAAATCCTTCTGACCGGCCATGTAAGAGCTGATAATCAGCTCTCTCTCTCTCTCTCTCTCTCTCCCCCCTCCAAAGCTTAGTTATTTAATTTGACATATGTGTAAATTTCTCTCTCTCTCTCTCTCTCTCTCTCTCTCTCTCTCTCTCTCTCTCTCTCTCCAAAGCTTAGTTATTTAATTTGACATGTGTGCAAATTTCTCTCTCTCTCTCTCTCTCTCTCTCTCTCTCTCTCTCTCTGAAGCACCGGATGATCTCGTATCATGTGGCACGTGTGAACCGCCTCGTAAGCCGATAGCGCTTTGGAATAGAATTCAGGATCAGAGGGAAGTGATGTATTGTTGTAGCTCTCTCCAGACTATCGGTGTTAATGAACAAGAGGTTTCGTTGTTATTCATTGTTATTTACTGCTATCTCCGGAACGCTTGCGTGGGGCGTTCAATTACTTACTAGAACGAACGCATTTGCGCTAGGGGCGTCTCTTGGCCAATACGTTATGTATGCATCTAGTAGTTATTCTGTTAAGGTGAGATGCGGCTAGGATACACACACACACACACACACACACACACACACACATATATATATATATATTTATTATATATATTCTATATATATATTATTATATATATATATATATATATAGAATATAAATATATACATACATCCTTTATATATAATATATATTATATCTAGATATACTATATATTATATATATTATATATATTCTAACTAAAAGGAGCCCATAAAAACAACCAAAATGTTAGAGAAAAAGTACTTATATATTTTAGAGACTGCCTGTCTCTCCTTCTTCAGGTTTATAAATGAAATGAGAAAAGTTTTACCAGAAAAGGTGGGTATTTATACCAAGAGATTTCGTCCACAAGTAAAGCCAATTTAGGTCACCCCCCCCGTCTGATAATCTTTCCTTTAATCTTCTTAAGCGTTGGTTGAACAATGAACACTGGCGTCGGACCGATGTCTCCGAATGTCACCAATTCACCCTTTTGAGATGTTCATTACCTGCTTCTCTTTTTTATTTTTTAAGGCCGATTCCATCATTTGACCTCTTAGTAACCGGCAGTTTGCTGCTATTAAATTACACGTGGACCATATTCCAGTTTTATTCTATGGTTTACTGTTTCAGTTATTTTATGGTTGAAAATACCGAGGTTCTGTGTTGTCCATGACCTAACTGACCGTTTGTGTTGTACTTAATCTCTGGTGGGGAAGTGATTTACCCTGTACAAATCCGATGTAAAGAAATTGGTTCACAGTCCCTGGGCATGGGAATCTCATATTTACCCCAGAGTCTTTTGGGGCGAATGGGGGGGTTCTTTTTGTTGGGACGTTTTAATCAGCATGGGATTTTGGGCTAAGGATATTTGGGTAGGTACATGCAAAAGGGTTTGGATTTTTCCCAAAGGGTGTGGAGTTACTCTCCTTAATCGTCTCCCCAGGGTGGGGAAATTTTTATTTTAATTGTTGGGTTGGGTTTGTCTCAGAAGACAACACCCAACAATAAAAAATAACAAAATTCTGCCACCTGGAGACGATTAAGAAGTAACTCACACCCCCCCTTGGGAAATCCAAACCCTTTTGTTTTCATTTACCTACCCAAATACCTTGAGCCAAATCCCTGAAATTAACGTCCAACAAAAGACAGCGCCCAAAAGCTCTGGGGTATATGAGAATCCCATGCCAGGACTGTGAACATCTTTACATCGGATTTACTAGGTAAATCACCCTTCCCCAGAGAATTAATGACCAAACACAAACGGTCAGTTTAGGTATGGACAACAGAACTCGGCTTATTTTTTCAACCATATAACTGAACCATAACCCATAGAAACGAAACCTGGGAATAATCTGTCACGTGTAATTTATAGCAGCAACTGCCGGTACAAGAGTCCAAATGATGGAATCGGCCTTAATAAAAGAGAAGCAGGTTAATGAACATCTCCAAAGGGCAATTGGACATCGGACATCCGTTCGACGCCAGTGTTCATTCAACAAACGCTTGAAGAAAGATTAAAGGAACGATTATCAAGCGGGGGATGACCTAAACTTGGCTTACTTTGTGGACGAAATCTTTTGGTTATAAAATACCACCTTTTCTGTAAACTTTTCTCATTCATATACCTGAAGAGAAAGACAGCTCATTCCTCTGAAATATAGTTACTTTTCCTCTCCCTTACAGTTTTGGTGTTTTTATTTTTTGGGCTCCTTTGTTTTATTAGTATGGAATTCTGTTGTTACAGAACATTTTTACCCGAGTCATTATTTATTATATATATATATATATACTAATATTAGATATATATATATATTATTAGATATATATTATATATAATATATATAGGATTGATACGATATCCGACTATTTGATAAAAGGCTTCTTTTGAATTATTACAGTTTATTTCATGTTTATAGCCAAGCACGCCTCTTCTTTCTTATTCTTTTTATTTTTTTTTTTTCCCCCCCCCCCTTTTTCTTCTTCTTCTTCTTCTTTTAGTGTGATGTAATGTGTTATAGCCATATTATCTTTGGATTTCATGTGGATTCATGGATTGGGTTGATTCCTTTTGGTGATGTCGTTCTTTAGTATCCTGAAGATACTTTTTTTTACCCGTTTATGATCTCTTCTCCTCTCTTCTCGCTCTCTCCTCTTTTAAAAAGCTATTACAAATCGTTAGGTTGTATTTTAAATTCATATAGATGGGTAAGTTTTTGCTCTCCCCTCTATCCTCCACTCTTCACCTCCCCAAATCCAAACTGTTATTTTTAATTTCACCATAGATGTAAAGTAACTCTCTCTCTCTCTCATCGCATCCTCTCCGTCTCTCGATCTCTCTCTTCTCGCTCTCCCCCCCCTTTCTTTTCTTCCCCCACCCGTTCCCTCCAAAGCTGTTATTTAATTTCACATAGATGTAAATAACTCTCTCTCTCTCTCTCTCTGTCCTCTCGCTCTCATCTTCTCTCTCCTCTCTCTCTCTCATCTAAAGCCGATTACACAAATCTATGTTTTATTTCAAATTCATATTGATGTAAAATTTCTTTTTCTCTCTTTCTATCTCTCACCCTCCAAAGCTGTTTTTTATTTTAGTTTCACATAAGATGTAAATAACATCTCCGCTTCTCCCTCTCCTGCTCGTCCTCTCCTCTCTCTTTCATCTCTCTCTCGCTCCTCACCTCCAAATCTTTTATTTAATTTCACATACAATGTGAATAACTCTCTCTCTCATCTCTCGCTAATCTCCTCTCTCTCGCTCATCTCTCTTCTCAAAGCTATTACACAAATCTTTTGTTATTCAAAATTCATATAGGAAATGTAAGTTTTTGTCCTCTCTCTCTCTCTCCTCTCAATGTCTCGTCGTCCTCACTTCTCGTCCTTCTCCTCTCTCTCTCTCTCTCTTCATCCTTCCAAAGCCTTTTATTTATTTAATTTCACATAGATGTAAATAACTCTCTCTTAACTCTTAAGCTATTACAAATCTTTGTTATTTAAATTCATATAGATGTAAGTTTTTTTCCTCTCTCTATCTCTCTCTCTCCTCCAAAGCTGTTATTTTATTTTTTTTCGCAATAGATTAAATTAAACTTTACTTTCCTCTTCTGTTCCTCTCTCTCTCCCTCCTCTTCTTTCTCTTCTCTGTCTCCTTCTCGTCTTCTGTCTCTCTCCTCTCTCTTCTTCGCTTTTCTCTCTCTCAATCCATTACCAAATCTTAGTTTATTTACAAATTCATATAGATTGTAAGTTTTTCTCTCTCTCTATCTCATTCCTCTCTCCTCCAACCGCCTATTATTTTATTTTTCGCATAGATGTAAATTTACTCTCTCCTCTCCTCTCTATCCGGACCCGGAAATTTCTTGAATTTTTTCCGTATGATTACTCTCCAGTCTTCACCTTGTTAAACGAAAATAAATTTTTTTTATAGATATCAGAAACAATTAACTTGAACGTCACCCACCAATACGGAGCAAATTACCGGCCGGGACCGGCGGGTCACGGAAGGGCGGGACTCGACAAAGTGTAACCTGCAATGGATTGCAATGCAATTCGCCATATGCAAATGGCATTTGGGGCTAGGACACCGAAAATCAAATTACTACATGCGCTCTTGGAACTCATTTGCCATTCGATTGCGACTTAATAATGGTCGTTTTCTGCATAATTCTTTTTAATTCTCGAGCAAGGTGTGGATCTTGCTACGTATTTTTTTTTTCAGATTATTTTTTTTTTTCCTGTGATAATTTCTGTAATTAGGGTTGGAGTGTTGTAACGAAGGAAGGAATGTTTATTTTTCATCGAGGTTATTCCTGTGTTTTCATATGAATATTCTTAAGTGTGTTAATAAGAATTATATATATAGATATATTAATTAATATATATACTGTAATATATATATATGTATTATGTAATTTTAAGTATACATACGTAGATTTTTATTTTATATATATGTAATGTGTAATGGTATGTTATATATATTGTATACAAATACATATAGATATATATATTATATAACGTATAGACTTAACCTTATTAGATATAGTAATATTATATATACTATATAGACATACTATATAATATAACTATAAATTAATATATAGATTATATATATATATATATAATATATATATATATAGATAGATTATTGCTTTTCGTAATTAACGGACGAAGAAAATGAATTAATCTATAGACACAATTTGGTATGCTTGAAGAGGAGAGAGAGAGAAGAGAGAAGAAAGAGAGAGGGAGAGAGAGAGAGAGGAGAGAGAGAGAGCTGAATTACAGTTTATGTTACCAGTTGAACTTGATACCGGAAAACGTTTGATTTCAAGCGTATTAATTTTCTGCTGTTTTGAAAAAGCAGAAGTGGGATAGTAACTTTCGTTGCATAATTTTTTTTCCTTTAATGATGCGTGGTAAAGAATTTATGAATTTAATTTTCAGCCTGCAAAAGTAACTGTTTTTTCGTAAAATTAGTATCTTTTTTTTTTAATTTTTGTTTATTCGGAAAGTTAGTATTTTCTGTTTGTTTGTTTATTTATCGTTTTATTTTTTCTGCTTTCCGTTGCACTATGGTAAGGGGAAGGGATGCTTTATTAGTAAACAGCATAATTATTTTTCTGAGATATTCTTATTACTATATATATATTAATAGATAAATTTTATATGATAATATTATTTATATATATAATATATAATATATATTACAATACATACACACACACATGCAACACGCAACGTACACACACGCACACAACTCAGGACAGTACATTCGTTTACCGTAATTCGTTTGCAGAGTCTTGTCAAAAGTCATTTGTCAGCAACTTTTTGGAAAGACGTTTTGGGCCGTTGCGTGCTTTGCCAACCTCAAGTAAATTAATTGTTTTCCTGTCGAGGTTGAGCCATGCAAAAGCTAAGCATAAGCAATTCAGTTGGACATTGTTTTCTTCGTGCATTCGGGAAAGGTGATTATGCATATAATATTGGGGAAAGTTTCCGAGTAGTGTTTAGTTAAGGTTGGTTGGTAAGCATAATCTACACATCACCACACATTACACACAGCACCACATTTAGATATATATTTGTTTGGCATCTCAATAAAATGAGGGTTATTTTATTAAGGAGAAACTGGTCCTCTTTGTCAAGCATACCCTTGAAAGCGAAATATTTACTTTTAAGGAAATAGTAACCTCGCTAGAACACCATCCAGTTTGAATGGAGGTCCTTTTAAGATAATATATATACACTATACTAATATGTATTAATATGTGTGTGTATATAAGTAATTGTAATATTATATTATTATTATATAAAATATAGAATATAATATATATATATATCTTAGATATATATATAATAATATATATATATATAAGATGTATATATCCGATCTATCATATAATAAGATTATATATATATATATACATATATATATTTTTTAGATATTATAGATATATATATTACTAGTTAATAAGCATATATATACATATTAGATATCGTATATATATATTATATATATCTATAAAGATACATATTTAGATTTTTGGCTGAAGTGTTTTGTTAAAATGAAGTCTTCTTTTGTGTTGGTAATGTTTGTTTGTTTGTGCAGCCGATTTAAAAGTACAAACGTGAGTAGTTGTTGTAGCATCTCTCTTCTTTTCATCGTTATCATGCAGGCAGTTTTGCTCTTAATAACAAGAATAACAATATAAGCCGGGATTCGAACTTCGGACCACCGGATTGGCAGCCGAGCGCGAAAACCACTTGTCCAGCGAGAAACTACAGTTTGAAGGAGCTGTCAAGTGTTCACACTTTGGCAAATGATCACAAACCTTAGCGTTTTCAGCTCAACACTTTTTATTTTGAACATGCAATGTTCATCATATATCATAAATAAAGATAATAATGATAATAATTTTTTTTTAACTTTCCAGGTTTTTAAATTTATTGCTAATAATTTAAAAGCATAATTAAGGCTCACTGTATTTTGTCGATCTCAGGCTTTAGAGACTTATGCAGGAAATTAAGCTATACTTATTCATAATCATGGTATAATATGCTGACAAATTATAAAGAAGAAAGTCAAAAGCAACACTTGTATATGTTGTTGGAAACTTAAACCGGACATAGGAACCAGACATGAAAATACAAATTATACATGCGAGTGATTTTACAATACAAATTAAATCCTTAGTGAAATGAAACAATCCACTTTGCAGAATTTGAATTTGTGAGCATTGCAAATGCAGTTATTTCCCCCCCCCCCCCCACTTTTTTTTTCCTCGGAAGTTGTAAAGCCCCGTTCAGTGTGTCACTGGAGCGCTAGCGTTACCAGCCGACTGATGAACGAGGCTGGGGATTTGCCTTCCTTTTTCATCTGTCGCCTATGGGTTGAGATTAAATTCTCTCTCTCTCTCTCTCTCTCTCTCTCCTCTCTCTCTCTCTCTCCTCTCTCTCTCTATATATAGTATATATATATATATATATTATATTATATATATTATATATATATATATATATATATATAGTATATAGTGTGTGTGTGTGTGTTTGTGTGTGTGTATAACTGAATCACGAAAGTTTGGAACGTGATAAATCCATAAATAAGGTATGACCACGAAGGCGAGAAACAACGGAGTTTCTGCAAGATCTTTCGACTTAAACTTTCTTTACTCAGCAGAGTAAAGGAAGTTGAAGTCGAAAGATCTTGCAGAAACTCCATTGTTTAAATTTTTCCTTCGTGGCTTATACCTTTTTATATATATATATATATATATAGATGATTATATATATATATATATATATATATAATATGGAGAGGAGAGATAGAGAGAGACGAGAGAGAGAGAGAGAGAGAGAGAGAGCGCTGAAGTCTTTCTTAAGGGGGAGGGCTAGTGGACGATTTGGGTCTTCTGTTGTTGGAGAATATTGCCAATTGCTATCTCCTGCCTAAGGCTGGCTTTGAAATTCTCTCCTTACTTATGTATTCTCATCTTATTGTTGTCCGCCGCATCGGCCTCTGTATTTATAAAAAAAAAAATATGCTGAACCTTGATGGAAGTAGCATTCGTTTTTTTTTTTGTACATTTTTCTGTTATTTTTACGGTGTTTATTTATTTTTTTTTATCTCCATTTCCCACCGATTTCTTTATTATTCTCGGCTTTTTATATCTTTTATTCTTCGTATCTTTTATTCTTCATATCTTCTTTTCCCCTCTGCTTATAGTATTTAATTTCCTAATGTCTTTTTTTTTAATACTTTAATTTATAATATATATATATATATATATATATATATATATATATATATATATGTGTGTGTGTGTATATATATATATATATATATATATATATATATATAAAACTATTTATTATATGTAAATTACCCTTGTAATATAATATATATATATATATATATATATATATTTATATAATAAATATATATATATATATATATATATATATATATATATATATATATTATATATATATATATATATATATATATATATATACATACACACACACACACACACATATATATAAATAGGTATATATATATATATATATATATATATATATATTATATATGTCTATCTATCTAGTATATCTATCTGTCTGTCTATCTATCTATCATTCCACTGACGACCTCACTTTGCCGAGAATAGCCGCGATTTGTGGCAAGACTGTTAGTGCATTAAGTATAAAAAAAAAAAAAAATCCATTGCATTGCACCCTTCTCCACCTCCCCCTACCCCACCCCCCCCCCCCTCCCCCTCATCCCCTCTCTGCCTCTTCTCGCCTAAACGATGCAATTTGCAATTATGACCCGCGTCGGGGACTCCCCAAACCCCCAACCCCCTTTGATGTTTGCCGGCTGTAACCTCCTAATCGGGGGGGGCCATTATCAGATAACTAAGTGGGATTAATTCACAAATTGCCCATCTCAAGCCGCCAGTTTCAACTGTCAAGTTACTAATTGGGTTGAAACCTTAGTGAGCGATTTTCCCTTTCCATTTCATCCACAGGTGATTCTGGATTCCGATTTTCCTACGGGTCATAGATTCCTCGTTTTGGCCTCCGTCGTCTTATCGAGATTCCTCTTCGTCTGCGCGGTGGTTTTTTCGGTTTTCGATTCGGTGATTTGCGCGGTGATTTTGACGTGGTTTTTATGCTTTCCATTTGCTCTTCAATGATCAACCACACCCGAAGCGGTGTAGCTTAGCTACTCGGCTATCAATCCGGTAGCCCGAGTTCGCATCCCGCCGCCGCTCTGTGTGGAATCGGAGGAATTTATTTCTGGTGATTAGAAATTCATTTCTCGTTATAAGGTGGTTCGGATCCTACAGTAAGCTGTAGGTCCCGTTGTTAAGAAACCAGGTTCTTAGCCATGTAAAAAAGATCTAATCCTTTCGGGCCAGCTATAGGAGAGCTGTTAATCAGCTCAGTGGTCTGGTTAAACTGAAATATACTTAGCGTATCGGTGTAGTGTCGACATTGCACCTCCCGGGGTGCACTGTACGCATCACTGAAGATTTTGTGCAGCGTCCTTTCGTCCCCTAGCTGCAATCCCATTCGTTCCTTTTACTTTACCGCCTTTCATATTCTCTGTCTTCCTTCATGCTATTCACCCTCCCCTAACAGTTGTTTCTGAGTTCAACTGCGAGGTTCTACTCCTGCTACACCTTTCAAACCTTTCTACTCTTAATTTCCGTTTCAGCGCTGAGTGACCTCATAGGTCCCAAAGCTTGGCCTTTAGCCTAGATTCTGTATTCCATTTTATTCCATTCTAAAATTATCAGATACATCACTTCTCTTATATTATATTATATGGTTATTAATATGGCAAAGTGGTTGGTCTAATGCGTGAGGTCACGTTCTTAATATTCAATGGTATACCTATTGGTATCTCTCGTGCTGTAGCCGTTTTTTTTATTGTATTTCATTGTAATTTATATTTTTCCCCTTTATTTATTACAATATCGTGTTTCGCAGCTCTCTTTTCATTATTAATGATTTTGCAGGTAGGCTGGTTTTCTTATACAAACTGATTTTGAAGTTATTGTTTTTTTTTTTTTTTTTCGTATTGCGCGGTTGTGATTTCATAACCGTGGTTTTGAACCGTTATATGGGAGTGAGTTTCATCCTGCATCCTTCGTAATTACCTGCTGATACTTTTCCTTCTGGCATTCAATCCCCTTTTACGTCGTTTTCACGTTTCTGGGTGAGAACGCTGACCCGCTATTTCACAAGGTGTTATTTTTAACTCCTCCCAGGGGGTTTTTACCTGCTTCTATTTAACTTGACTTCTTGTAGCGTTTCCTTCCATGTTTGGCGCCCAACCGCTTATTTCTGTAGACATTGTTGACTGTGAGAAAATCATGGTGTGTCTCAAGAGGTATTTTTTTTTCTTTGATTTCTTTTTTACTTTTTAGTGCATTTTTAATAAACGCGTTTTTTATAATGTGCATATATATATATATATATATATATATATATATATATATATATATATTGATTAATTTCTTAGTTTTTACTGGCTTTGCAACAACGGGTTATTGACGCCGCGAGTAATTATATATAAGATATATATATATATATATATATATATATATAAATATATAAATATATATATATATTGATTTGCTAGTTTTTACTGGCGTTGCAACGACGAGGTTATTGACGTCGTTAGATATATATATATAGATATATATATATATATATATATTATATATATATATATATATATATATATATATATATATATATATATTATATATATATATATATATATTTTTTTTTTTTTTTTTTTTTGGGGGGGTTTTTTTTTTTTTTTTTTTTTCTTTTTTTTTTTTCATATCAGGTGGAAATTGAATAGGAAGTGGAAAGCGGACAGGGTAAGTGGGAAAGATCAATAGAAATAAGAGGTAAGGAAAAAGATTGAAGAACAATGTAGTTAGGTATTAAGTGACTCCTTGGCAATACGTACAAGGCTTTGCGTAAGGCACATTGCAGGCGGTACCTTCCATTGCTAATTTTATGGAGGAGAGAGAGAGAGAGAGAGAGAGAGAGAGAGAGAGAGAGAGAGAGAGAGAAGAGAGAGAGAGAGAGATGGCTAGATGTTTTAATTTCCAGGTTGTAGGCAGAGTTTGTTTTGCTGTCCTATTATTTGTGAATTTTACTACTTTATAGAGGATTTATCAATATCATTCGTTCATTGGAGAATTATATGTCATTATTAATTATTTACATCGATTTCGACCCTTAATTACGGCCACATGTGGCCGTAACCGTTTATATAAACCACAATTTAAAATTACTTAATTTTAATAATTTGTAACCATGTATATATGTAACACAGTTTTATATATATATATATAGATATATATATAATAAAATATATATAATATATATATATATATATAATATATATATAATTATTATTTTATAATTTGTGTCATGTATATATGTACACATTTTATATATATATATATATATATATATATATATATATATATATATATATATATATATATATATATATATGATATATTATGGGTGTGTGAGTGTTTAAATTTGCACACACATTAATAGAAAACCATTGAAAATTATTACAGTAAAGTCCTCTGAAATTGGAGTATAACTTTTAGATATATATATATATATATATATATATATATATATATATATATATATATATATATATATATTATATATATATACGTATGTATATATATATATATATATATATATATATATATATATAGTGTGTGTGTGTGTGTGTGTGTGTGTGTGTGAGTGTGTTTGTGTTACACGATCGGAAGTTCATGAAATGTCGTTCTATCTTCACACATTTATTGAAAGAGCCGACGTTTGACATCGCTCGATGCATTTTACTACGACGGAAAAAAAAAACGGTTTTAAAAACAATGAAAATTTGTATATATGACAGAATTTATTTCTTTTCTCATCTTATTTATATCTAAAACAGAACAGAACAAAGCAAAAATTAACAAAAAGGAACACCTACCCACATTGGTAGCGAAGCTTAAACTAGCGTAACGAATAATATAAATGAAAACGGCACGGGTTTACAAAAAAAAAAAAAAAAAAAAAAAAATACATTAAGCAGTAAAGAGCTGTGTCGACGATGATTGGTTGTCGAGTGTTGAAATGGACATTTTATGATCATTATGGATTCCAAAGTGGTTAGTTCCTCTCCTCTTCGCACTTTTCCCCACGATTTTGAAGTCGTTGACGTCTATCTGTGTTTTACACATTTTAGCATGATTTCCTTATGTTGGATTGATCAGGGTTCGATAGTTTGTTTCCAGTTCTGTAGCTAACCCCATGATAGAGAACAAATTCGAACTTTTTTAGTAAGACCTCCTATGGGCATCCAATATATGTGCCCAGACTACATCTGGGACTAGTATGCTTGTAGGTCACATTAGATGCAAGCAGAGGACCGACTTTATCCTAGAATGCCCGATCGTGTATCATCCGAGCTGCTGCTACTATCTTCTTTAGTATTATATATACTATATATATATATAATATATATATATATATATATTATATATATATATATATATATGTATATATATGTATATATATTTGTCGTTAAGAGAAGAGATGTATTTATCATCTTAGAGCAAATGGAAAACAGCACCGGGACCCGACCTGTTTGATTCATATATTTTCAAAAAACTTCTCTCTTTATCGCTAAACGAATGCCCTCCTGCGGAGAGAGAGAGAGAGAGAGAGAGAGAGAGAGAGAGAGATTTAGTGCAAAAGCATACACGGTTTCCTGAGACCCAACAGCTGCTAATGAAAGCTCTGGCCAAAAGAGACAATAATAAAAAGGGAGAAAAGAAGTCTCTGATAACAGCGGAGAGAGAGAGAGAGAGAGAGAGAGAGAGAGAGAGAGAGAGAGAGAATCAGCCGATAGAACTGGACTCCCAAAGAACCAAGAATAACAGTAATCTGCGAAAACATGAGATCCACTTCCTCATTCGATGATGATAGACTTCCTGGAAATATATATATATATTATATATATATAATATATATATATATATATTATTATATATATAATTATTTATTTATTATATTATATATACATCATATAACGAGACGAAATTTATGTTTCTGTATCTAAAAGGAGTTCAATAAGAGCTTTCAAGGGAGATATTTTGTTTTATAAGAACGCTTGCATGTGTTATTGTGATGTAGTACCTACACATACACACATATATGTGTGTGGCTGTGTATGTACCACACTGCAATAACACGTGGGGCGTAATTGTAAAACAAAATATCTCCCATGAAAGCTCTTATTGAACTCCTTTCAGAGACAGAACCATAACTTGCGTCTAATGACATCTATATAAACCCTTTATGGATGAACCCTACGTTCAGCTAACAGCTACGAGAGAAAATGGGGAAAGAGGCCGCCGAAACAATTCCCCAGAATTCCAACTAAACAAGTCTTTTGAGAACTATAACCCATAGAGGGAATTTCCCCATTCATCGATGGCTTTTTGTTTTGCAGAGAGAGAGAGAGAGAGAGAGAGAGAGAGAGAGAGAGAGCCTGGCTCTCCCCATAATGGGTGTTAATAAAAGGGGAGGTGGTTGGACTTCGCTCATATTTTACCGATTTCGATGTTTTTATTTATTCATTTATTTATTTTCTTGCCACTTTGGTAATCGGTTCTGTCTGGTTCGGTTTCCTTTCGCGCGTTGTTTCATTGAGACCTGTTGTTTTGTTGTTGTTGATGCTGTTGTCTTCTTTGATCACTTTTACGCCTTTTTATCCTTGTCCTCTTCTCTTCTTGCTCTCTCATTTCCTTTGTTATTTCGTCAAGTCCTTTGCTTCAGTTTTAATTCTTCGGATTCTCTTGTAATCCCTTCTGTTCACTTTGTTCTCTATATTTGTATATAATTTCTTGTGTTAGATTCCTTCGTTTTTTTTATTCCTCTCTCTCTGCATTATGTCTTTGCTTCCACCATTACTTTCTTTGCTTAAGTCTTGAAAAGTTGTTCTTTTGTTGTTTTCTCTTTTCTTTCCATTTCGTTAAGTTTCTGCCATTCAAATGAATTTTCTTCCTTTTTCCATCTTCCCCTTTATTTCTGTTTTACTGCGTTTTATTCGGTGGCTCCTTTTGTTGATTGCTGTCGGTTTTTGTTCGACTTTTGCTTCCCTTTCGTTCCTTTGTTCGAAAGTTTTTCCTCTTGTTCTTGTTGGGCTGATTAGGAGTTTCGCTGCGTTTGTTCTGTCCTTATTTCATCGGATTTCTTTCTCATTCAGTTTTATTTAGTCGAAAAGTGTTCCATTTTCTTCTCTTCGTAGCTTATTATCATTCATTGTTACGATATTTTTTTTTATTATGGCTGAGTTTTGGCTTTTACTGTTTTCGTATTTCTGTCATTGAGTTTCAGCTTCTTTTCTCAATTTTTCTCTTATATACCGTAATGTATCATGGTTAGATGAAGGTATCTATGTACGTATATATATACATATATAGATACACGCATATATATATAATACACTCACACTCACATATATATATATATATATATATATATATATATATATATATATATATATATATATATATATATATATATATATATATATATATATATATATATATATATATATATATATATATATATATATATATATATATATATATATATATATATATCTATATATATATATATAGATATATATATATATATATATATATATATATATATATATATATATATATATATATAATCAATGACATTTCTTTTAAAGACACTTATCTTTTATAAACTATTTACAGTCAGAAAACACCACTTTCTTACAGCTTCAGAAATGATGCGAGCCATTGATTATAATCAGGTATTTATCATGCGAACTAGCAACCATTTACCACCCACCCCCTAAGGACTTAAAGTAAGACAACGATATTCACTACGTTCGCAGATAATATTAAACGTTATGGATATTGCTGTATAACTATTATGAAACTTACTTAATCTTTTCTGGTAAGATTTTCCTTCATTAATTCCGAGTTTTACTGCCCAATCGTGTCGCAATTTCAAGAATTTTGTCCATGCATTACGATTTTGCATAATATTTTTGTAAACAAGCCTAAAATACACACTCCATAGACAAAAAGAAAACAAGAGATGTATATACAGGTGCATAAACATTCCCTCAATAAGGATCTACATATATATATATATATATATATATATATATATATATATATATATATATATATATATATATATATATATATATATTGTTATAGATCTCTTAATATAGTTTTTTCATGAGCTGATACCATATAACCTATAATTCTAGAGGAGATTGATGCTGCTCCAAAAAGGAAATAATAAGGAAACTTAAAAAAAAAAAGTTTACTCCACCAAGCTAACCTGACTATAAATCGTCCAGGCATGAAATAAATAGGGTAGCAAGAGGTCCACTTTCTCTCTTTCTTTCTTTCAAGCTGCAGGTAGCTCCGTCTGGCAGAAACACGGGTGTTTGGGACACGTCTCGTACGCGTCCTCCCGTCTTGAAGTGGTTGTAGTAACCCTCACGGTCTTTTTGTAACTTTTTTTTTTTTTTGCAGTGGGGAAAGTCGACAGGGGTATCTGATGTGTGAAGGAAACCGTGGTGTGGTTTAGAGATTATTATTATTATTATTATTATTATTATTATTATTATTATTATTATTATTATTACTTTGAGATAAAGTTCGTTGAAAAGAAACCATGCAAAGTGCTTTACTATTATTATTATTATTATTATTATTATTATTATTATTATTATTATTATTATTATGTGAAGGGAGTAGACCCTCTCTTAAGGCATTTTTTGTTTTTAAAAGAATTGGAGCATCATTAGATTTATTTTTTGCAAGGTCTTTTACAAAGAGAATAGTGAAAAGAATTGAAAAGACCTTGTAATAAACTCAGTTCCACTGATGTGGCATTATTATTATTATTATATTAGTTATTATTATTATTATTAGTTATTATTATTAGTTATTATTATTATAAAATATTTTACTAGCTCCACTTTTGTCGTTAGTTCTTTCGGTTCTATTAATTTATTATTATTATTATTATTATGATTATTATTATCTTAATTTCAGAGTTGCCACTGGAATAACAATGAAGTAATCAGTAGGGAAAGAACAAATATTGTACTTTATTTTTATTTACTTGTTAATTTATCTCCTGTCTAAAAACTGTTTTGCTTTTTTCGTATTTAATAGGGTTCCTTTTCTGAATAATATAATAATAATAATAATAATAATAATAATAATAATAATAATAATAATAATAATAATAATAAACCTAAGGCAACTGAAATCTTTACATGTCCTTAGCAAACCTGATATACCAGCTACTACATGCTGATGAGAAAAAGACAATAAGAAGAATTGAGAAGATTCTATATAGCCTAAATTAAATGCCGTTGAAACAGCTATAATAATAATAATAATAATAATAATAATCAGTGTTGCAAAAGTCCCTCCCCCGCAATTCGAAACTGGCCGTGATGCGAATTCTCTCTCTCTCTCTCTCTCTCTCTCTCTCTCTCTCTCTCTCTCTCTCTCTCTCTCTCTCTCTCTCTCTCTCTCTCTCGCCAGACGAAACCCGTAGAAGAGAGGAGCTATTAACTCTCCTGCTCGCTTCGTAGCGACGCGGTCGCTCGTTCGTGCAAATCTTTTCTCATTAATAACCGAATCATTGTCGCTGGTGATTGCTTATTTCGACGAAGCTTTGCAATCGACCCCGAGTTTGCTGTCGCAATGGACCTTAATGGGATTATGGTCCCCTTGTTTGTGTCTGCGTCGGCGGAAGCACTTTTTTTTTTTTTTTTTTTTTTTTTTAGCTTTCCGTAAGAAAAAAACTATTGAGGTGGCTATTTGTTTGTCCGTCCGCACTTCTGTCTGCACTTTTTTTTCGTCCGCACTTTTACTGTCCGCACTTTTTCTGTGAGCAGTTTTTTTCTGTCCGCCCTCAGTTCGTAAATAAACTTGTGAGGCTAGAGGGCTGCAAATTGGTGTGTTAATCATCCACCCACCGATCATCAAACATACCAGATTGCAGCCCTGTAGCCTCGGTAGTTTTTATTTTTATTCAAGGTTAAACTTAGCCATGATCGCGCGTTCGGCAACGTTATGGTTGCCAATAACACAGGCCGCCTGCGTGACGTGGTTGAAATTTTAATGTGCCGCGGCTGAGAGTTTCATACAGCATTATAAACTGTTCATTTTATACTCGTAGATTTATGATAACATTGAATGAATTACAATTAATTTTATACTCATAGATTTACGATAACATTAAATTAATTACAGTTAATTTTATCCTCATAGATTTATGATAACATTGAATGAATAACAATTAATTTTATACTCATAGATTTATGATAACATTAAATTATGACAATTTTATACTCATAGATTTATGATAACACTGAATGACTTACAATTAATTTTATGCTCATAGATTTACGATAACATTACATTAATGACAATTAACGTCACCTGACGTCAGTTAGTCGTTGTTATCGAGTTATTTTGAGATAACTTTGAATTGTGAACGTATTGTCAAGTCATCTGTATCGACTTATGGAAAGTAACCTTCATTATAACCAAAGAATTAAAGAGAGAAATTCATAACTTCTTAAACAACCCAACAGCCATAGACATTCATTATATGCGACACTGCATCCTCTCTCTCTCTCTCTCTCTCTCTCTCTCTCTCTCTCTCTCTCTCTCTCTTCCTGCATTACAGGAAGCGGTACAAACTTTTCCGAGCGGCCGCATAATATATTTTCGGGGGGCATTTTTCGCAAACGCCGACAGCCCCCTATTTAAAACTTTTATTGTCGGGGTGTTTTGTCATTCATAACCAGACAATAGATGTCGCGGGTGTTGACAGGGAAGGGCATGAGAGAGAGAGAGAGAGAGAGAGAGAGAGAGAGAGAGAGAGAGAGAGAGAGTTTTTGCGGATGGGATGAGCGTGCAGCTTCGTTTTTAGTGAAGGAATAAACAGAGAGGAAGCAGATGAATGAATGAGGCAGTGGGAGATGCGTATAAAAATGTAGTATAAAGAGAGAGAGAGAGAGAGAGAGAGAGAGACCGAGGGAGACGATTTGAGACCTGAGACGGAGAGAGAGAGAGAGAGAGAGAGTTTGGCTTCCGTTTTTGATGCTGTGGAGGACATAGATAGAGAGAAAACAGACGAATGATCGAGGTAGAGGTAGATGCGTAAAAAACTTGAACACACACACACACACACACACACAACAACACACCACAGAGTTTTGTGAATGTGATGATCCCACTTGTGGCTTTGTCGTTGATCCTTTTGGGGAAGAAACAAACAGAAAAACCAAACGAATGAACGAGATTGCGGGAGATGCGCAGGAAAAGAGAACCTGATAAATATTGGGACAATAATAGTTTAATCTGGTAATCTAGTGGAAAAGGACTCTGTGCTGAGACGGGAAAAACATAGAAATAAAAAGTCGAGATGAATATCTGTTGATAAATATTGGGACAATAATGGTTTAATCTATTGCGGAAGGACTCGATGCTGAGAAGAGGAAAATATAAAAATAAATAAATAAATAGATATAAAAAAAAGTCGAGATGAATAGCCGTGGTATTTATGCAAGAAAATAGGAATGCGTGGAGAGTAATTCCCGCAGAGCTGTTTATTTGTGTAGCTACTTATCTCCCAACATAAATGGAAAAGAATTATATATGTACTGAAAAAAATATTAATGGAACCAGGATGATGATTTTTTTTAAATTTCTTGCGTGATTAAACATATTTCATTAATATTGTCGATTTGAATCCATCCGAATTTCATTGGGATTAATAATAATAATAATAATAATAATAATAATAATAATAATAATAATAATAATAATAATAATAATAGCAGCATGTGTTCTGAAATGGAGAAACAGATCCACAGTTATGTATGGCTACATTTATTTTGAAATGAATGTCTACAGAAAGCTTTCGGGAATGTGTTCGATTCCCATTTTCAATCCAAAGGGAATCTAGCAGATTCCCGAAAGCTTTCTGTAGACATTCATTTCAAAATATATGTACCCATACATAACTGTTCCCGTATAGGGGGTTAGTGCCATTAATGCACCTCATGCGGTGCACTGTAGGCATTACTTAAGGTTCTTTGCAGCGTCCCTTCCATAGGCTCCTAGCTGCAACTACTTTCATTCCTTTTACTGTACCTCCTTTCATATTATCTCTCTTTCATTTGACTTTCCACCCTTTCTTAACAATTGATTCGTAGTGCAACTGCTGTTACGCCTTTTAAACTTTTTCACTGTCAGTTTCCGTTTCAGCGCTGAATGGCCTTAGCTGCCCCAGTGCTTGGTATTATTAATAAAACCTGTAAATCAATCAATCAATCAAACCATACCTAACTGTGGATAAGTTTCTCCATTTCAAAGCTCATGCTACATGTGA
>NC_061104.1:48002636-48010136 GCF_015104395.2 Macrobrachium nipponense | reverse complement strand
AGAAATTATGATGTGCTGTAGCGGGAAACGAACCCTGGTTACCCTATTCATGACGAGGTCGGCAACGGGACCCCTTTGTTGTGATGGTAACCCGGGTTCTTTTCCCGCTACCGGACATCATAATTTCTTCACATTTCTTGCGCTTGGATCTCAATGCTTTGTAGTGACAAGCATTTAAAAAAAATGTATATAATTTTTGTTTGTTCTCTATATGCTGTGAACCTGTGGCTTTAAAGTTGAATTCAATTTTTTGTGTGTGTATGTTATATTATTGTCAGCGTGTTTATTAGCTCCCAGTATATTCTGAGGTCTTAAGTGCTTGATGTGGCTTCATATATATTTTACTACGCCATTTCTGATGCGTACTATATACATATGTGTTCTGTGGGGATATTGCGATTCAAGCGTTCAGTTTATAGTACAGCTATTCTTAGAACTGATGCATAGAAATTCGTTCAAAATTCACTAGCTGCCAACCTAACGGGCTCCATATTAACCACCCACCTAACATGCTCCCTATTTATGTATTATTTCAATGCGAAAACACGATTATTGCATACAATAAGGCCATAATATGTTTCATACTTGCGTGTCCAATGTGGATATTGCGTTTCACTTGTTCAGTTTATAGTTCAAGTAAATTGTAAATGTAAATGGCTTTTCAGTATGTTAAACGCTTTGTCAAAGTTGTCCCGTTATTTTTGTCATTACTAGGTCACTTGAAATTGTTCTTTGTATTTACACCTTTACTGTTTTTTTTTTATATTGTTTTAAATTTTCTTGAAAAGAAGACTAGTGAGGTGGCTTTGTCTGTCTGTCCGCACTTTTTCTGTCCGCCCTCAGATCCTGAAAGCTACTGAGGCTAGAGGGCTGCAAATTGGTATGTTGATCACCAACCCTCCAATCATCAAACAAACCAAATTGCAGCTCTCTAGCCTCAGTAGATTTTATTTAAGGTTAAAGTTAGCCATGGTACGTGCAACTGGCTCCACAACTACACAGGCCACCACGGCGGGCTGAGTGTGTCATGGGCAGTGGATGAGAGTTTCGTGCATCATTATACGCTGTACAGTAAACTCGATTGCGCCGAAGCCTTTTAAACTTGTTTTTATTTATGATGAATTTACAGTCTTGCTTTTATGATCAGAGACGATCTTTAAATATTATCTTATATGTAGTTATTATTAGTTACGTATATTTGCCCCTTTTTTCGTGATTTGTCCTTAAGGCATCTAATTTAGGGGGTGTCTCTGTCTCTGTCTGTCTGTCTGATTCACCTTACATGCCTTACTCCTCCTCCTCCTCCTCCTCCACCACCATTTACGAAGGGCAGATTTAATTGGGACAACTAACATGCTTATGGTATGTAGTTCGACAGGAGAGTTTCTCAGTGTAACCCGTTCTCAAGATCCCTTTCTTATTTGATGGAAAAGGAACAAGTTTAGGACGGATGGGGATGTATAATTTATAAGTTTATGATGCCCTGTTTATGTATATATATATATATTATATATATTATATACATATATATATATATTTTATTTAATATATATGTGATTGATTATGTTATATATATTTAATTTAAATTATATTATTAAAATTATTAATATAATTATATTATATATATTATATATATTTAATTACTATATATTATATATTATATGTATGTATGTATCAATATGCACTATTTTATATAGTTTATCATATATATTATAAAATATATATGATAATTATAATATATATATATATATATATACTTATAATTATATATATAATATATGCCCGTATATGCATACACATACTTACATTCATTTGTATTAACATTTATATATATATATATATATATATAGATATATATATATATAAATAAGAATAAAAGAAAAAAAAGTTATATGTTTAAGCAAAAGGAAAAGCTTTGCTGATTGACTGCGTAGGTAAGCTTGCAAATAATGAGGCTGCCTCCAGCAAACACCTGTTGACACCTGCGGTCTGAATTGACAGCCAAAACTAGTTTATTTTTTCTTTTTTATTTTTTTATTTTAGTTTCATTTTTTATTTTCTTTTGGAGAAAAAAAGCAGTTGCTGTGAATAGAGCGGTGTATTAAGTTTATTTTTTAAGTTTAGGGGTTTTCATTTTTATTTTATATTTTCTTTTGGAGGAGAAATAAAAAACAGTCGCTTTGGAGAGCGGTGTATTAAGATCTGTCCTTCGATTTTCTTTTATCTTTCTCCTGAATGCGATGCGCATTACTATTATTAGAACTGAGAGAGAGAGAGAGAGAGAGAGAGAGAGAGAGAGAGAGAGAGAGAGAGAATGCAACTGGAGTACGAGTTCCTAAATGGACTGATTTAATTAACTTTCCAGACAGATATGAAAAGCAATATACTGGAAAAAGAATTATATTGTGGGACTGGAAGCAGGCCGTGTCTTTATTTATACAATCTTGCACACTCAAACAAATATATATATATATATATATATAATTATATATATATATATTATATATATATCTATACATACATACTATACACACATACATACGTACGTATATAGTTTACATTATATATGTGTATGTGCGCCTGCTATGTCTTATTATATGCTTATTTAATATAGTTTTCAAATTGCTATATCAATAATAATAATAATAAAAATGATAATAATGATAATGATCTCAGCTTAGCCCCTAGTCAGTATCGCTGTTAATAATAATAATAATAATAATAATAATAATACTAATAATAATAATAATAATAATTATCGTTTTCCAGTTTATGTGAGAAGTAGCGAGATAGATAAACACTTAAGTAGATAAACTGATATACAGGCTGAGAGACATGAGGATGAAAAATGACAGATATAATTACTCTACCTCCTCGTCCGGCCACGCCCCCCCGACCCCCTTCTCTCTCTCTCTCTCTCTCTCTCTCTCTCTCTCTCTCTCTCTCTCCGCCTCCCATCCGCGGGTCCTTTGAAAGCCGGTGGGTCGTACGTCCGGCCAAATTCTCAACATGAAGTGGGTGAAGAATTCGGCCCCAGGGACCCACAAATATTGAATGAGATCCGAAAAGAAATCTTCAAACGAAGATATATATTGAAGGAATGAAGGCGATATTCTCTCTCTCTCTCTCTCTCTCTCTCTCTCTCTCTCCAGGCCTTCTCGTTTGTTATTATTAGAAGCGAAATCTCTGCTTCGGTCTTCACGGAATGATCAAATTATGGATGGTGTTGGTGGTTGGGGGGGGGGGGTTGGGGGTAAGGGTGGGGTGGTGGTGGCTGTTGTCTAGTCTCTCTCTCTCTCTCTCTCTCTCTCTCCAGCCGAACCTTGCATTTGAAGACATTCTTTCGCTGTCGCTTCCTCAGATATTCCTGCTATGCTCTCTCTCTCTCTCTCTCTCTCTCTCTCTCTCTCTCTCACAGATTTTTTCCCCACGTAAATGCCTCTTTAAGGTGGTCCCTTGTCGTTCAGTCCATTTTATGATACAAAGACGCAACTTCGAAGCTGTCCTGACGACATCTTTGAAGACACTTCGTTTCATGGCTTTTTTTTGTATTATTTGTTTTTCGATGTGAGTTGATGAGTGTAAGTTTTGAATGTATTAGGACGTCGTTATGTATTAGATGTGTATAGATATACGTAAATACGAGCGTGCGCAAGAAATCGGATATTTATTTATTTATTTATTTATTTATTTTTTATTGTTTCGTGATATAGTTTGTGCTATGATTTGTTTTTATAAAGTGAGTGTGTGTTTTTTTTTTCATTATTGTTGACATAGGTATTTTGAGACACTGAATTCGTTATATCTGAGTGTGCCTGTATAGGTGTGTGTGTGTGTGTGTGTGCGCGCGCGGATGTTTACACTTGTGTATAGGAAGTTAATGAGGGAACTTGAATTCTTTTATAAATGTGACTGTGTATGTGGACTTTTACGTATGTGTACAGCACATTTATATGAGACATTGAATGCGTATATAAATATGTATGCGTGTGTATGTGTATAGGTGCATATATATATACATTTGTATAGAGAAATTTTGGTCAGTGTCGTAACAACACAGCCTTCAGTAGAAATGAGATTGTGACGTCTCGGAAACAAAAGTCCTCTTCGGCATCGATAAAGCAACAAAGGAGATTGTGAACCCGGCCGATGTATGGGGGGAGGGGGGGGGGGCGGGGTGGGGGGGGGGGTGAGAGTTTTTCCGTTTAATGCTAATGTTTAGTTGTGTTCTCGATTTTTCTCCTTTAATTTTTTTTTTATTTTTTTTTCCTATCCTTCGAAAGGCATTGACATTTTCTTTTGACTCCTGGTTGAATCTTCCCGCACAAGTATATATATATATATATATATATATATATATATATATATATATATATATATATATCTATGTGTATATATATACGTATATATATAATATATGTATAGTATTATATAGTATATATATATATATATATATATATATATATATATATAATATATATATATATATATATATATATATATATATATATATATATATATATATATATTATATATATATGTTGTGTGTGTGTGTGTGTGTGTGTGTGTATGTATGTGTGTATATATATGTGTATATATTTTATACGTATATATATAATACACACACACACACACACACACACACATATATATATAAATATATATATATATATATATATATATATATATATATATATATATATATATATATATATATATAATATATATGTGCGTGTGTGTGTGTGTGTGTGTATGTATGTGTGTGTGTACCTTTCTATTCATGCTTAATTGACTTTGACAAGTATACTCTATTTCACCCGAACCATCTGCCTAGCTATATGTATATATATATATATATATATATATATATATATATATATATATATATATATAAATATGACAAGCAAGCAGCCTTATCCAAAGGTCAGTGCTTTTAAACTTGTAGTTAACATATACAACGTAAGCGAAGAAAATTGGGAAAATAACGTATTATCCTATTATTTATTACTTTTACTGCACCCCCGTTCATGTTCTCTTTCTTCCATGAAACTCCCCACCCTCTCCTAACAGTCGATTCATAGTGCAACATTGTAGCTTTAAAGGACATTTGTAGCTTAATGCTTATATATATATATATAAAGATATATATATATATATATATATATATATATATATATAAGAATTATATATATATATATATATATACCCATTAAGCTACAAATGTCCTTTATTGTCTAATTTACTCCACCTTGAAATTAATATATTCTCATATATGTTAACCGAAGGGGAATTTTTAAGTTGATAATAATTTTGTCCTCTCGTACATTCGAACCAGCGGACGGAGGTGAAATCAGGACTACTTATTTGAGAGGAGGCTAAGCCACTAGTGTGGCTTTTAACTTAGTAGCGCCGATTTGGTGAATCAGATCAATCTCCGTTATATTACAGTGCTAAGGATGCCGATTGATTTCAATTCCTTACGAGGTTTTTCCTGACGAGTGAGGTCCACGGACGCCCGGGAGATAAGAATAACCGATCCGTTTGTAATCACGAATTCAATTTTGTTCGAACTTTTTGATTATGATAATGACATTTCGAAGAGTTGTCTCAGGAATGATGTCGTAGCGACTCATTTTTAAGTGCATCGTCGACTAATGAGAGCAATGCAATTAGGTTGTTTAATGAGTTATTCAAGATCTGACATTTACGCTGGCATCCTACTTTCTACCTGTACTATGAAAAGTTGAGTAGTTCATGTCTTAAAAGTTCTAGTAATTCCTTGTGATGTGTTGCTCACTAGCAGACGGATAATGTGTGTCAGGTTCTAGCAGCTTAGGAATGTGATAGGGTCTACCAGACTCTAGCGATTTAACGGTAGGAGATCTCATGATGTGGTAGTTTATCCATGGTCGGCTCTGTTGGTGTGATACGCTCTAGCAATCTGTAAGATGTGAGTTCGTTTCGGTTCCGACGATGTGGCGAGTCTTCCGCAGGTCTGGTGATGTGCTAAGTTCCACCCATCTCTAGTGATGTGATAGAGCCTTTGGTGTTTCTGGTGATGTGGTAAGGTTTCCGTGGCTCCGGTGATGTGTTAGGTTCTATCTGACTCTGGTAGTATGGTAATGGTTTGGCGTTCTGGTGATGTGACTGGTTTTTTTCATGCTCTGGTGATGCTAAAAGGTTTTGTAGTGTTGTTGATGTGATAGGTCTAGCTGGCTCTGGTGATAAGAATTTTGTAGTTCTGGTGATGTGCTAGGATTAAGCCAGCTCTGCTGATGTGATAAGGGTTTGGGATTCTTATGTTGTGTTAAGTTCTAACAGTCTCTGATGATGTGATGAAAATTATGTAGTTCTGGTGATGTGATAGATTCTAGCCAGTTCTGGCGATGTGGTAAGATTTTGTAGTTCTGATGATGTGTTAGGTTCTAACGGGCTCTGGTGATGTACTAAGGCCTTTGTAGTTTTCTGGTAATATGTCAGATTCTAACAGGCTCTGATGATGTGGAACATGCAAGCATTGTAAGATGACTTAGAACAGCCAATATCTTGATATAATAGGGTCATACTGATGACTGTGCTATGATACTACGTATTAAGTTTTCTGTCCGTCCGCACTTCTTCTGTCCGCCCTCAGATCTTAAAAACTACTGAGGCTAGAGGGCTGCAAATTGGCATGTTGATCATCCACCCTCCAAACATAGAAAATTATAAATTGCAACGCTCTAGCCTCAGCAGTTTCTATTTCATTTAAGTTTAAAGTCAGCCTTGATCTTACGTCTGGCGCCGCTACAGGTG
The DNA here is from genome assembly GCF_015104395.2 of Macrobrachium nipponense. NCBI lineage: Eukaryota > Metazoa > Arthropoda > Malacostraca > Decapoda > Palaemonidae > Macrobrachium > Macrobrachium nipponense. Next base: position 48,003,341 of record NC_061104.1, on the reverse strand, counting down.
CCAACAACAAGATGCGGAACCACCAGGCCGTGGCGGAAGGTTTCATGGGTTGTACAGAAAATTCTATTGCGTCGAAGAAACTTCATCCGCGTTTTTCACTTGTCTTATTTCAAATTGCAGTTGCTGGGTTGCATAAAAAAAATTATATAAATGCAAGAAATGTAATAGAGCGATTGAAATGGCGAGGAAAGGCGAATGAAAAAGTGAACATGTGTTGAGTACAAAAAGTTGAATAAGAGAGAGAGAGAAAAAAAATGCTACTTCCTTGCAATACCATTTGACCTTTAATCTGGAAAGTAGGGCCACCGTTATTGCTATTATTAGTGTCCTTGTTAGTTCCTCGTTGGACGAGTTGGATTACGTGCTCGCCTACCGATTCGGTAGTCGCGAGTTCGATTCCCAGCTCTGCCAACGTGGGATCAGAGGAATTTCTCTCTGGTGATTAGCAATTCAATTCTCGATATATGAATCGGATCCCACGATAAGCTGTAGGTCCCGTTGCTCGGTAACCAATTGGTTCCTAGCCACGTAAAAATATCTAATCCTTCGGACCAGCCCTAAGAGAGCTGTTCATCAGCTCAGTGGTCTGGTTAAACTAAGATAAATTTATTGTCCTTGTTATCAAATTAGGTCTTGAACTTGCTAAGCAAACTTCTGTAATATGAATTATCTGCTTAAAAAAAACAATCACAATCATTTTATGGA
>NC_061104.1:47992636-47997636 GCF_015104395.2 Macrobrachium nipponense | reverse complement strand
ATATATATATATATATATATATATATATATATATATATAATATATATATATATATAATATATATTAGATATATTTCTTTTGTGTTTGTGTGTTTATGTTTATTCTTTGTGTATGTAACATATATGTATAAGCATACTAATATATTTATATATACCTATATGTATATTTGTTGAGATACAGTGATAACGAGTAGGTTTTGACCGTTCTGATATATTTAAATATATATATATATATATATATATATATATATATATATATATATATAAGGAAGCTTAAATATTCAACACTTAAAGCCGTAAGTCTTCAAAAATACATCAAGGGAAGATTAATTACCCTCCAATACAGAGTACTATCGAGTGAAAGGAAATATGAAAAAAAAACCGAGAATTGATACCACTGATTAGCCAAATGACGTCGTCCACAATTTTTTATTTTTTATTTTTTCTCAATTGTTCGTGGATATCAATCTTGTGTCCTTTCAGCGCCAAAAAGCAAGATAATTCATCGCAGAACATTAATGAGCTACGCGTCATTACAACAGCGGCGGCAGTTCTTTGATCACAGCAGCATTAATATTATTATTTTAGTCGAATTTCGAAAGAGCATTTTCAATTATTTATCGATGGAGTAACGTCACTCCCCGACTCCAACTCTCATGCAGATATAATAGGCGGCATTCCGTTCTTTGTCATTTCCATCCCTCCCCTTCCCTTCCCCCTCCCCCTCCCTCCCTCCCTCCCTCCCTACCCCCGTTCCCACGCAGAAACACAGATCAGCTCGTCTGAATGAAGCAACTAGATCGCGTACTTTTGCGACGGAATCACCCCCCCCCCCCCCCCCCCACCACCCACATCCTACCCCCCACACCTTTTCCAGCGTTCCCCGTCGCTGTAGGGGGGAATGATGGGGGGGGGAGTTAGGGGCTGAGGAGGGGATTTTATTTCCCCCCCATCGGTCTCGTCCTTTGATCCAATTCTTGGCAATCGCATTTCGCAATCGACTAACGAGATGTGCTCAACTATCCCCGAGCTTCGAAGGGTGGGAGGGAGGGGGAGGTATGGGTTGGGGGAAGAGCTACGAGAGATGGGGTAGAGTAGGGGAAGAGTTTCGGAGGGTGGGTAGGAGATGGAACTCGGGGGGAGTTGGTGTAGAAGGGGCTGACGCAATGCACCCGTCTTTTGTGCTGCGCTAAGCACTACATTTTTGTCTTTCTCTTTTATTATAAATCTGGATGAATGTTCCTGTAGCGTTTCGCTTATTCATTGACGGTAAAAGTTGAGAGAGGCCTTTGTTGGTCGTTTTGTTTAAGCGGTTTAGTTCTGGTTGATATTCGGGTGATTATGTAACGATTACATACATTGCAATGGGAAGCATTTTAACCGGAGCATATTAGCCAGATCACCGTGTCACGCTTCTGCAGGTTGTAATAGGCCTAGAAGAATTGATGTGGTGCGAAGAGCGCTAATCATTTATGGATTATTATTTGTCTTAATGTTAACCCACCCTTCTCTTTTAGTAGATATTTATTTACTTGCTTTTTTATTTATTTATTTGAAAGTGAAATCGCTTTCATATATATATATATATATATATATTATTATATATATATATATATATATATATATATATATATTTATATACATACAAACATGAATTTCTATCATATCACACACGTTCGACTTTGTGAACATGGAGCAAGGCGTGGGATAGTATCGATTCTAATTACAAATACCTGAGCTCGACAGTGATTCGTAAGATCGGAGTCAGTATCAACTTTATACCTCACTTGTGGGATCCGAACCACATCATATCGAGAAGTGAATTTCTATCACCAGAAATAAATTCCTCTGATTCCGCGTTGGCCGAGCCGAGAATCGAACTTCGGACCACCGGATTGGGAGCCGAGCCCGAAAACCACTCGTCCAATGAGGAACTATTTTAATCTTAGTAGCATTTGTATTTGCGGTAAGAATGATAATTGTGATCTAGTAACAGAGGTGTTTCTTTTAGGCTTATTATTATTATTATTATTATTATTATTATTATTATTATTAGCAGAATTATTGGCAGCCGAGCGCGAAAACCACTCGTCCAACGAGGAACTACTAAAACGAGATGCCCACACGTGCCAGAACACGGAAGCTGGGAGAGAATACTAATGCTGAGTAAAGGAGAGAGAGAAAAAAGTAGCTTAACAGATCTATTGTTCAGTGAATCATAGTACTATTCTCTCACAACTGTAGACACGTGACGCACTGTAGGCATTACTTTAAGGGCCTCGGCAGTGTCCCTTCCTCAGGCCCCTAGCTGAAACCTCTTTCTTACATTTTTACTGTATCTCCGTTCATATTCTCTTTCGACAGTCTGACTTTCCACCCTCTCTAACCGTTGATTCATAGTGCAACTGCTTTGAGGTTTTCATCTTCATACGCCTTACATTCAATTTTAATGTCAATTTCCCGCCTTTAATACTTTCTGAGTGTCAGTTGCCGTTTCAGCGCCGAATGACCTCATAGCTCCCAGCACTTGCCCTTTGCCCTATACTCTATACTTTATTCTATTCTCACAGCTGTGGAGAAGCGCTCAATTTCCCAAGCTTGTTCATGATTGCTCTTTGGAAGTCTAAAAACAGGACAGTCGCGGAAAAACGCTCCTAAATATTCGTTTGGAATTTGGAACGAGAGAGAGTATGGCGGACACCGAACAGTCCGATGCGTCGTTAACGAGCTTAGTGGAGGAATACGGCCTAAGTGCTTTGTTTCCCCTTCCGTGGCGGAATTCTATTTATTTGTAGTTAAGGGCGACAGCGGTAGCAGCAGCAGCTGCCTGCACACGCGGACAGACAAACAGAAGTATAGATAGAAGGAGGAAGTAGGAGAAGGAAATCGCTTGTTGAAATTTTATATTTATGGACGGGTATGTATCTCTCTCTCTCTCTCTCTCTCTCTCTCTCTCTCTCTCTCTCTGATTATGCTTTATAAAACATATGTTCGTAGTCCACTTGAATATTGCAATATGATATGGTACCCACACTATCAAAAGGATATTGCACAAATAGAGAGTGTACAAAGGTCCTTTACAGCTAGAATAGAAGAAGTTAAGGACCTAGACTACTGGGAAAGACTACAATCCTTAAAATTATATAGTCTAGAAAGGAGAAGAGAACGCTACATGATAATTCAGGCATGGAAACAGATAGAAGGAATAACAGAAAATATCATGGAACTAAAAATATCAGAAAGCAGCAAGACAGGTAGATTAATAGTGCCCGCCCAAAACTATACCAGGAAAAATAAGGAAAGCACACAGTAACATTAATCCACTACGCACCAGCATCGATAATGCAGCGTCTATTCAATGCGGTTGCCAGCTCCATCTGAGGAATATATCAGGAGTGAGCGTAGATGTGTTTAAGAATAAGCTCGACAAATATCTAAACTGCATCCCAGACCATCCAAGATTGGAAGATGCAAAATATACCGGAAGATGTACTAGCAACTCTCTGGTAGACATTAGAGGCGCCTCACACTGAGGGACCTGGGGCAACCCGAACGAAATGTAAGGTCTGTAAGGTAAGGTAAGGTCTCTTTCTATATATATATATATATATATATATAGATATATATATATAATATATATATGTTTACGTATATGTATGTATATATATATATATATATATATATATATATATATATATATATATATATATATATATATTATATATATATATATATAATATATATATATATATATATATATATATATATATATATATATATATATATATATATATATATACTATATATATATATATATATAAATAATATCTATCTATCTGTCTATCTATCTATTCTCTCTCTCTCTCTCTCTCTCTCTCTCTCTCTCTCTCTCTCTCTCTCTCTCTCTCTCTCTCTCTCTCTCTCTCTCTCTATATATATATATATATATATATATATATATATATATATATAGTATATATATATATATATAGATATATTTATATATATATATATATATATATGTAATGTATATATATATATATATATCCTCCATCTATCTCTCTCTCTCTCTCTCTCTCTCTACTCTCTCTCTCTCTCTCTCTCTCTATATATATATATATATATATATATATCTATATATATATATATATATATATATATATATATATATATATATATATATATATATATATTATGTATATCCTTTATATAGATAGATAGATAGAGATATGTGATATAAAGCATATTTCTATAATGTATATATCTACATATTTACATTATTTATACACACATATACATGTTAAATTATAAATAGCCTTTGACATCTAAATCGCTCCACATTGGAATTAATAATATATTTTCATATATCTTAACCGAAGTGGATTTTTTTTAAGTTGATAAGAAATTCATCTGCTCATGGGCTCGAACCACGACAATCATGAATTCAGGACTTACAGTGACGCTTTTCACCCACTGAAGTCTAGCCGCTCCTTCGCTCGCATACAACACACGCATGATGCCGCCACAACTCGTACCTAGGCAGACATAGACACTTTGTTAATTAAATCCTTTTCCTCATCCGTCCCGGCAGTAATCCTTTCCATCCCATGGATGCATTGGGCTAAGCCGGGATAATTGATCATTTTTGTTATTAAAATCAAGAGTTACTGTGAAACAGTAACATTTTTTACTTTGGTAAGAGAGTGGGTTCATTTCATCTATTAAGTGTTTTTGTCACTATACTTTGTTTTTTTCATCTGTCCATCCGCCTGTGATGTTTTTTGTATGGCAACACTGCGTCCCGGGCTTTTAGATAGTTACGCTATTTGTAAGTTTTAGGTAAATAAAGGATATCTGGGTGTACATTTGCAACTGAAAAGTGTTTTTAATAATTTTACTGTATGCGAATTACACCGTTAATATTCGAGATAGGATATTATTATAATCGTTGAATGTAAGCTGATGTAACTATCTAAAGCCCGGGACGCAGTGTTACCATAC
>NC_061104.1:47978459-47992136 GCF_015104395.2 Macrobrachium nipponense | reverse complement strand
CCTTAATCTTGCTAATGTCTCTACAGGAGGTATTTCAGTCAGTACTCATGAAGATCAACACCGCCTATTTGCTCATTTGGATGAAACGCTCGTTACGAGAGCTCTGGGAAATCGTACCCTTGCGTCCGTTTCCAGGATCCATTTAACATTCCCATTTTTCCAGGACCTGGCTGCTTCATTTGATCTCCGGTAATGATATGATGATCGTGTCGTTCGCTTTGCTTTACACACACACACACACACACACACACACACACACACACACGACACACATATATATATATATATATATATATATATATATATATATATATGTATGTATAACTGAATCACAAAGTTTGTTTGGAACATGATAAATCCATAAATAGTGGTATAAGATAAAGGAGCGCTGAGTCGAAAGATCTTGAGAAACTCCGTTGTTTATTTTTCCTTTGTGGCTTATACCTTTATTATTATTAGATATATATTCTATAGTAAATATATATATGATATAATCTTATATATATATGTTATATATATATTATATATATATATATGATTTATATATATATATATAATATATATATATATATATATATATATATATATATATAATATATATATATATATATATACAGTCGGGCGAAGAAATGAACTAGCAAAAAGTCAATAAGGTAATCAACGGGTGGACTCCTGATGATCTGCAAAATCAATACACCTTTGAATTTGAAGTGAGGCAAATTCAATTAAAGGAAGTTCTGAAACACCCCTATCTCATTCCGGTTTTTTTGTTTTTGTTTTTTTTACCTCATTCGCGACGCAATGTTTATTTATGGTTTCATTATGAAGCGCACCTCCCTCTGCTTCAGCGTCCAATATCTTCGGTTAATTGCATTATTATTATTATTATTATTATTATTACTATTATTATTATTATGTTATGATAATGATAATTCAGTAGATGAAACCTATTCACATGGAACAAACACACCAAAGCGACCACTGACTTAAAATTATGATTATAATATATATATATATATATATATATATATATATATATATATATATATATATAGTATATATATTATATATATATATAAAAGTCATATCACATTTCCGTGATTCATATACATATATCGAGCTACAATGTCCTTTAATATCTAATTCGCTCCTACCTCGAAATTAATATATTTTCATATATGTTTAACCGAAGGGGAATTTTTCTCGATAATAGACTTGCCTGACCAGGGCGCGAACCATGGATATCCTTTCAAATCCAGGAACGTCAGTGAAGCCTTTACCTACTTCACCACCGCGGTGGTGTAGTAGGTAAAGGATTCACTGACGTTCCTGGATTTGAAAGGATCCTGGGTTTCGCGACCCCGGTCCAGGCAAGTTCTATTATCGAGAAAAAATTCCCCTTCCCCGGTTCGGGTTAAGCATATATGAAAATATATTAATTTCGAGGTAGAGCGAATTAGATATTAAAGGACATTGTAGCTCGATATATATATATATATATATATATATATATTATATATATATATCCATATATATATATCTATACATATATATATATATCTAATATATATATATATATATATATATATATATATATATACTATATATATTATTTCAAATCAATGGTCCCATTGGTGTGTTTGTTCCATGTGAATAGGTTTCATCTACTGAATTATTATTATCATAATAATAATAATAATAATAATAATAATAATAATAATAATAATAATAACTAATAATATAATATTATAATAATAATAATAATAATGCACACAGTTTGATTGTGTATGACTTTCCAGGGAGCGCATCTTATTGTTTTTTTTTTTTTAATTTGTGTTATTCATATATATACGGTTTTACTAATTGTATTTGAATTGTTTCTTCCTTTTACCACATAATTTGTGATTACCTTTCCGCTATGTCGAATAATATAATTATTATTATCAGTTAATATCTAATCTCAAAACATTTTTTTCTCAGATTTTGATAAAATATGGTAGATAGCTATCGTAGGCATTAGTTTGTAATTTCGAATTAAACATTTTTCACTTACTTGGGGAGTAAGCCTACAAAAGACTTTGTTGATGTTTGTTGTTGTTATTGTTTGTTATTGTTGTTGAGTGAGTAGGAAAAGTCTCTGAACGAGCCTAAAAATGTCTAAAAAAAGGTGTTTCTTGCCGAGACACAGATACAGGAATTTTAGGGTAGGATATATATGATTCATTTATTTCAATGAAAATGTAAGAAATAGATAATGTACATCTTAAACAATACAGAAAATTATTTCTGATAAAGTATAGCGTATTTTTTTAAAGATTTTCGTTGGTGATGTTAACAACTTACGCACGGATTGCGCTTTGTTGACGTTGACGTATTTGCCAAGTTCACATTAGTTTCAGTGCCGAATTTATTGTATTTTCCATATAAATCTTATAATTAAGTTCTGAGGGCATAATTGCCACTCTTTTGGAGATTTTGGTCACAACCCCCCCCCCCCCCCCCCCCCCCCCCCCCCCCCCCCCCCCCCCCCCCCCCCCCCCCTCTTTGCCCCCCCCTTTCGAAAACTGTTAGTTCGATGACTCCTACAAATGCCCAGTATTCGGATAATAATATATATATAATCTATATATGTATATATATATATGTATATATATATATATACCTTATATATATATATATATTATATATATATATGTGTGTGTGTGTGTGTGTGTGTGTGTGTCTGTACATATATGTTCTTATTTAAATAAAATCTTTATAATAATTTGCCTTCGAGTTTTAGGTTTAATACATGCCTGCAATCATCATTATATCTAAATGCAATTACAATACGTAATACATTTTCGAAAAGTCATCTCTGTTCGTCAGAACAGTTAGGGTCGGAATCATGTTCATTTTCATTTCATATGAGTATTAGTAATATAAGAAAATAATATAAATTAAAAGGTTGAATATACAACTCAACTAAAAAAATATCATACTAAAAATCTAAAGAAAAAGAACTCCAATTAGAGTCCAAACAAAACACTACATTTTCTTCTGTTTCCTTGAAGGAAATGATTTTACAGAACTTCTTCAAGCTCTTGGTAATTGAAATATGAAAATACTTGTAAGTTGTACTATGACAGTAAAGCAAAAAAAAAAAAAATTATAGCTATATAAGAATTCCAAAGAAACACTTGAGTCTGATGCATAATAGTAGTAGCAATAATAATAATTAAATTAAAATCCCAAGAAAAATTTTACGAGTCAATTATATGATGATAATAATAATAATGATGATAATTCAGTAACAGAAGCCCTCCCTGGAGCCTGGGCAAGAACAGCCAGCTACCTTGCAGTAATAAGTGGTACGAGCACCAGCCTGAAGGAGTGATGGAAAACGATCAGACAAAGATCCTCTGGGACTATGGTATCAGAACAGCTAGGGTGATAATAATAAAGAACAGCTAGGGTGATAATAATAATAATAATAATAATAATAATAATAATAATAATAATAATAATAATAATAATAATAATAATAATTCAGTAACAGAAGCCCTCCTGGAGCCTTGGCAAGAACCACCAGCTACCTGCATAATAAGTGGTATGAGCACCAACCTGAAGGAGATGATGGAAAACGATCAGGCAAAGATACCTCTGGCGGACCTATGGTATCACGAACAGATCAGGGGTGATACGTGGTGCAAATTAGGACCGTGACGTTGACGTTGATTGACAAGAAAGTCAAGAAGAAAGTATCACTCATTGATGTCGCAATACCATGGGACACCAGAGTTGAAGAGAAAGAGAGGGAAAAAATGGATAAGTATCAAGATCTGAAAATAGAAATAAGAAGGATATGGGATATGCCAATGGAAATCGTACCCATAATCATAGGAACACTAGGCACGATCCCAAGATCCCTGAAAAGGAATCTAGAAAAACTAGAGGCTGAAGTAGCTCCAGGACTCATGCAGAAGAGTGTGATCCTAGAAACGGCGCACATAGTAAGAAAAGTGATGGTCTCCTAAGGAGGTAGGATGCAACCCGGAACCACACACTATAAATACCACCCAGTCGAAAATGATGACTGTGGTAGACAAAAAAAATAAAGAAAAAGTAATAATTAAATAAGACAGAAAATCCGAAGAATTGGGATAGTCAGATGTGTATTAATAATAATAATAATAATAATAATAATAATAATAATAATTGCTCATGGATGCCAAAAATTTTCCAGTGCCTCTATATGACTTTTACCGTCTCGGCAATTCATGGTAAACGGACCAGTGCGTATGTTTTTCGTGGTTATCCGGATCAAACCCCAGATCCCTCATCATGAATTTACTCAGCTTATCTCAGTCTTTAATTCATCCTTTCCTCGTCCAGCCTTTAAATAATTGATCTCTTTAAATATTCAATATTAATTTGCAGTAGTGGCTGCATAGAAGGTTGGTAAAAATGACAAATTTACGTTTATGTTGATTCGTCGGAAATATTATTATTATTATTATTATTATTATTTGTCTAGTTTTTTTAGGTTTTAATGTATTACTTTTATAGTAAAACTTACATATACACTCTAATGCCAATTATTTAGATGATTATTTTTTTAGTGGTTTGTGAATTTAAGGGCTTTATAATTAGTTTAGAGAATTAATACACTTCTCAATTAGATTTTTTTTTTATTCTAGCGTTTTATTACTATAGTTAATATATATATGTACCTTTTAGAGGTTGGCAAATTGAAGGAATTCTGTATAATTCTTTTCATTGAAGGGAACACCAGTAAATGCTGGTTTAGTCTCAGAATTTTTCTAATGGTATATTTCCTTTCATTACTGTCACACTAGAATTTTTCTGCATGATCGCTTTTAACCGAAGATTTAAAACTAGTCGCTCTGTCATGCACGTCAATGCATGTTCCCCCGATGGGGAGTAGTGCCAACAGTGCACCTCATACGATGCACTGTAGGCAATACTTAAGGTTTTTTGCAGCATTCCTTAGTTGGAACCCAATTCATTCCTTGTACCATCGTCTATTTCTCTGTCTTCCAACTTGCTTTCCTTTACCCTCCCTAACTTCGCTTTCAGCGCTGAATGACCTCATAGGTCCCAGTGCTCTGCCTTTGGCCTAATTTTAATCTGGTCCGCTGTATGGTGGCTACCGTCTTGGTATGCCGCTCAGATGTCGTGGGGTCGCGTACCCCCCACTTCTCCCTCCCCCGCCGATGAAAAATCACAGGCTTTGTATCATGATCAGTTATTGCTGCAGTGTGGGGTCTGCGGTGGGAGGTTGAAACCAACATCCTTTAGAAGCTTGAATTTGGTGTGCTTGTTCCGTGCGAATAGGTTTCATGCCATGAAATAATAAAAATAATCATATATTCCAGGCATATTCGACATAACAATGGCTGGAATATAAGGAAGTTGTGCTTTTTGAAATGACAGCGGGTGGTAATTTGTCGTCCGTATGAAGACAAACTTAATGAATTACAACAGCTGGTATTCATTTGCCCGCAAGAAGCCTCGGCGCGATTCTGTATACATACATACATACATACATACATACATACATACAGTCCTAAGCTAGACATCATTATCTCCACTTTCTTTCTCCGTGAACTTAGTCGAGGATTATTCCAGTAGAAAAGTGTAGGAAAGTTATAAGACTTTTTGGAAAAAAAATAAGACCCGGAAGTTTTTTTTTTTTGGTTTTTAATTTTTAAATTATTATTGAATTATTATTGATTATTATTACATTATTATTATTATTATTATTGATTATTCTATTATTATTTATTAATTATATTTATTAATCAATTAATAATTATTATTATAGCTTAGAATGTTTAAAATGTGTCTAAAATCGACGTGTTGTCTAAGACATACCTAACGTTGCATGAACCCAAGTCTTAGCTACTAATAGAATTATTTTGAATTCTGTGATATCTAAGTTTCCTTTAGGGCTAAAATAGTCTCATTAGTGCACTATCTTAGGAAGGAATATTAGGTTATTTTATATTTTCATCTATGCCTGGGAGATTGAATATATATTTATATTATTTAACCTTTTTTACATGTAATGAAGTATTTAGTTTTATATTTTTTCTGGATCATCTCGGGCCCCCTTTTTTTTTTTTTTTTTTTTTTTTTTTCTTTTTTTTTTTTTTTTTTTTTTTTTTCCGTCTCGGAGTAGGTACTTAATCTTGTCGTATTTATATCCCAGTTTTTCTTGATATCCGTGGTTTTTGTGATGCTTTTAGCTTACCCGGAAGTAAGTAAGCCTGCAAATTACTGTGTTGTTGTAGTTGTTGTTGTTGTTGGGTGTCGGAAAATCCTACGAAAAAGTCTAAAAAGGTCCGTAAAAGGTTGTTTTAAAAAGGTCCGAAAAAGGTTATTTTAAAAAGTTCCGAAAAAGGTTTTGTGTTGAGTTAAAGATACAGGAATTTTAGGATAGGGTATATATCATTTATTCATTAGAATGAAAATGTAAAAAATAAATAATGTGTGTTAAACATTACAGAAAAACTATTTCTACTAAAATATAGCGTAGTTATTTTAATTTTCGTTGGTGAAACAACGCTCTATTTAACCGCAGATTTTAGCACACGCCCAGAGTAAGCTTGGAGGTCGGCTCACGCCTGGTCGACATAGTTTATATTTTAAGAAAAATAATTAATATGGCTTTACGTTATTTATGGAATTTTTTTTTAACTCACGTAACTCAGACATCAGACCCGTTACCAAGATCTAGGTACAAAGTTTGATCATAATAGATTAAGTCATATTTATAAGAAGAGATATTTAAGAATTCGCAAAGTTTACTTGCGATTTGTATATATTGTAACAGGAAATATTCGTTTCCTTTCAAGTTACTGTATTTTTATGCGGGCGTGTGGCTTGGGAATTTTATTATGTTATGTCCTATTTAATTGCATGTTAAAGCACTGGTATTAGTCTATTCATATATTTGTATATATGTAAATAGATAACATAAATAAATAATAAATATATATGTTGTGTATGTATGTATGTATATAAATAAAGTTTTTTTTTCCACGAAGGAAAAAAATGAAAATGCGAGTTAGCCGAGTACTTTCGGTCCTATTTGGACCCTTTACTGAGTATGCCTCAGTAAAGGGTCCGAATAGGACCGAAAGTACCCGGCTAACTCGTTTTTTCATTTTTTTCCTTCGTGGGAAGAAAAAAAAACCTTTATTTATACATAGCATCACGTTTTATATACTTCGTGATCAAGTTATTCATGTATGTATATATATATTTTTTAAATTATTTGTTTATTATTTTATCTATCTTTATTCTCTTTTCCTGTATCCTTCTTCCCAAACTGTTATGGTCATTCATGGCCAACCACTGATACTTCCTTCCGGCTTAGACCTCACCGTTTTATTCTCATTGCTGATAAGGTCATCGTGCTGTTGATAATCCGTTTATAATTAGATAGAGATTAATGTATCCATGACTTAATTGGAAGAATAGGCCGTAAGGACGGTACATATCCCGATATCAACTTGATTCAATTCTCATATTATTTTTAATTAGTGAAGAAATGAACTCGCCCCTTAGGGTAGGAAAAAAAAAAAGCTTGCAGAAATGCGTCAGGCGGAATACTACACGATTTTCCCACAGATATAACAGCGGAAATATTGTTGAACTGGAGACACAGTAATTAGCCAGTGCGACCTCGTTTGCAGCCGGAGATTAATAATGAAGTGGCAGAAACCACCACCTCCTCCACCTCCTCCACCTGCTTCTCCTCCTCCTCCTCCTCTTGGTTGAGATCGGGACTCATTTCCTCTCGTCGTTTGTTCGTCAAGATTGCCGAGCATGTAAGTCCTGTTTTCTTCAGGATCGTTTGTTGTCACGGAAACGGGGTTACAGGGAGCGTTTGTTGTCCTGGACACGGGGTTACAGGGAGTGTTTGTTGTCACGGAAACGGGGTTACAGGGAGCGTTTGTTGTCCTGGACACGGGGTTACAGGGAGCGTTTGTTGTCACGGAAACGGGGTTACAGTGAGCGTTTGTTGTCCCGGACACGGGGATACAGGGAGCGTTTGTTGTCACGGAAACGGGGTTACAGGGAGCGTTTGTTGTCCCGGACACGGGGTTACAGGGAGCGTTTGTTGTCACGGAAACGGGGTTACAGGGAGCGTTTGTTGTCCCAGACACGGGGTTGCAGGGAGCGTTTGTTGTCACGGAAACAGGGTTACAGGGAGCATTTGTTGTCACGGAAACAGGGTTACAGGGAGCATTTGTTGTCACGGAAACGGGGTTACAAGGAGCGTTTGTTGTCACGGAAACGGGGTTACAGGGATCATTTGTTGTCCCGGACACGGGGTTACAGGGAGCGTTTGTTGTCACGGAAACGGGGTTACAGGGAGCGTTTGTTGTCCCAGACACGGGGTTACAGGGAGTGTTTGTTGTCACGGAAACGGGGTTATAGGGAGCGTTTGTTGTCACGGACACGGGGTTACAGGACGCGTTCGTTGTCACGGAAACGGGGTTACAGGGAGCGTTTGTTGTCACGGAAACAGGGTTACATGGAGCGTTTGTTGTCATGGAAACGGGGTTACAGGGAGCGTTTGTTGTCACGGAAACGGAGTTACAGGGAGCGTTTGTTGTCACGGAAATAGTTACCGGAATCGAGGTTCTTGTGGCTTACTCTCTTAGATGTGAGATTGTAAGATTGTGTGTTGTCTCATATGAAAGGGTTGTTGGAACATAACCCTTCTTCAAAAATAATTGTAAGAGAATATGTTTTGGAGCATGTTTCATCTCTAGAACAGGAACAAGGGAGCATATGCTATGTCAGACGCAGGATCCCAGGAACATACACTGTCCCATAAAGAAGCTCACAAGAGCATTCTTTGCTTCTTCTTCTTCTTCTTTTTTTTTTTTTTTTTAATATGACTGTAATGGGCTTAATGTCTTTCCTTCCGTCTGTCATTCAATCACGACCAAACGGCTGGCCTGATGGGCATGAAACTTGGCAGGGTTGTAGTGGGGAACTCTAAGATGGTTTCTAATGGGGTTTCATCCAACCTCACCCCGCTCCGAAGAGGGTGTGGGTGAAAAGGGATTCCCCGAAACGGCGCTGGTTCTGCCTGTAAAACGAGGCTGGTTATGCCCGTAGACTTAATTACTTTACGAATTTTCATACATAATTTCTGTATACATATATTTGCTAGTAAATGTAATTGGAGTAAATCGTGTGATTATTCTCGTCATCAGTTTATTTAAATGGAATGGAAAGTATGGCCTCTGTTCTTAATTATTACTGTCATTGATATCATTAGACTATCATGTAGACTATTATTTCAGTAAGAACATAAATGTCCGTCATTATATTGTCTTCGCTACATTTACCAAAATCTTGTCAATTAGTCTCGTCAGCCACGATAATTATTACGGCCATTTGGTGCGGTATTATCGTTATGATCTTACTATTTATATACAGCATCTGTATAAATGTATGTTGGTATGTTTGTTGGTATATAAATCAGAAGCTCAAAAGTGGTATATCATTGGTGTTTTGGCTCCTTGGTACCTCAGAAGCAGTAATAATAATAATAATAATAATAATAATAATAATAATAATAATATAAATAATGATAATAATGATAATAATAATAATGTTGAATAAAATGGCAGAATTCATCGAATTAATCTTGTATATTATCTTTTATTTTTTTCTTATTACTCGCTTTTTTGGCTCAGCGATATTTCTTGATTATTAATTTTTAATTTTTTTTGAATAACCCAAAATAATAATGAATAATAATAATAATAATAATAATAATAATAATAATAATAATAATAATAATAATAATTTTAACGGAAAAAGACCCTCTTTTAAACGAATTCTGTTGACAAAAATGGCTGAAAATCAGGGAATTAATCTTTTAATGACATCTTTTCTACTTCTCTTATTATCCTGAGCCAGAGAAGCGAATAATAAGAAAAATAGAAAAGATATAAAATATAAGATTAATTCTCTGAATTCTGCCATTTTATTCGACATAATAATAATAATAATAATAATAATAATAATAATAATAATAATAATAATAATAATAATAATAATAATAATAATAATAATAATAATAATCAAGACCTGAAAATAGAAATAAGAGGGATATGGGATATACCATTGGAAATTGTACCCATAATCATAGGAACGCTAGGAGGCACGATCCCAAGATCCCTGAAAAGGAATCTGTAAACACTAGATGCCGAAGTAGCTTCAGGATTCATGCAGACGAGTGTGCTACTAGAAACAGCACACATAGTGTGAAAAGTAATGGACTCCTAAGGAGGCAGGATGCAACCCGGAACCCCACACTATAAATACCTCCCAGTCGAATTGGAGGACTGTGATAGGCCCCCCAAAAAATGATAAGAATAACAATAATAATAAGATAAGGTTAAGGTTAAAACATTCAGAATTTCTTCAGACAAGACGTCAACTTTGATCACATTATATCATATCGGAGGTTATTTGGAAAATTCTCGATATATTTCCTTACAGCATGAATTCTTTATCTATATTTCATTTCAAGTTAACAAACTTTTATATTATGTGTGTCTGTCTTTTGTTCTCTCTTCAGTTTTTTTTATCCACTGTCATTATCACTATCACCGCCATCACTATCACCGTCATCACCTCCGTAGTGGAGGAAATCCTTCCAACTGTGAGGCAACGTCGCCCGTTTATTCGTCGGACGTTTCTCAAAAGAGAGAAATAATATTATTATGATTAACGAGTGTGAGAACATTTGAAGCCAGCCCAAGTGGTCCCCGTTCTTCACTGCTTTTGCAGTTAATTAAGTTTCGCAATCTTTTTAACGTCCCCCCTTTTTTATGGGGGTGGGGGAGGGTTTATGGGAGGGTTGGGGTAGGGGGGAATAGGCACAGGCATAATTTTC
The DNA here is from genome assembly GCF_015104395.2 of Macrobrachium nipponense. Classification (NCBI taxonomy): domain Eukaryota; kingdom Metazoa; phylum Arthropoda; class Malacostraca; order Decapoda; family Palaemonidae; genus Macrobrachium; species Macrobrachium nipponense. The sequence goes on along the minus strand of NC_061104.1, from coordinate 47,981,203 downwards.
AGTTTCCCGTGTAGCGTCCTCTCATTTTGATGTACCTGATTTTTTTTTCTCTTTTCTCTCCACTCCTTTGATGGTGGGCATTGCACCGTGTTGTGGAATGCGCTTTGTTTGAGGTTTTTGTCTGAAATATTATATATATATATATATATATATATATTATATATATATATATATGATATATATATATATAAGTTCTTTGTATACAAATATAGAGTATACCGCTCGGATCCGTGCCCCCAGACATTTAAATTTAGTGAATTTCACTCAACACAGCGCAGCGAGAGAATGCCCTTTATTTTCCCGGCATTCCACACTAATAAAGACGTGGATGCCATTGGCCCTTAAACGATGAGGCTAATCCACCATTTTGGGGCATTTCCACCACCAGGGTGTCCACAACCCATCATTAGGCGCTTCCATGCAGTTGTGTACTTTTCAACTGTCTGATGGATATTTGTCCGTCCGTCCGCGCGCTTTCTGTCCGCCATAAGATCTTAAAAACTACTGAGGCTAGAGGACTGCAAATTGGTATGTTGATCCTCCACCCTCCAATCATCAAACTTACCAAATTGCAGGCCTGTAGACCCAGTAGTCTTTTATTTTATTTAAGGTTAAAGTTAGCCATGGATCATGCATCTGGCAACACTTTCCGGAGGCATAGCACGCACCTTCACTCTACCGTATCTGGTGAGCAACTGAAACGCTACCAGTCATAGCTGATCATTTTATACAGCATACTACGTCGTACAGAAAAATCGATTGCCCCAAAGAAACATCGGAACCTTTTTTTAATAGCTTTAAATTGTTACAACATTTTAGTACATACGAGTGTGTATGTGTTTGCCTGGGTTATGTAACCCGTGATCATCAGAATTGTGTTGGTTATTACTATTATTATTATTGCTATTCGAGTTTCGGAATTGTTTATCAGTAAAACTTAGTAAATAATCTTCTTGGTGATGTTTGGTCCAATCTGTATTTCTCATCTGAATTCGATGTTTATTTGAACAAGCTATCGAGTGCAGTTGGCATTCGTGTTTCCTGAAGACGTAAACTGAACCATGAACATGTGGAATGAGAGAGAGAGAGAGAGAGAGAGAGAGAGAGAGAGAGAGAGAGAGAGAGAGAGAGAGAGAGAGAGGTGGATACATAGTTTTAGATTGAGCCAGCCGTATGCTGGCACGGGCTCTCTCTCTCTCTCTCTCTCTCTCTCTCTCTCTCTCTCGAACACCGCACAGACATATGTGTATATATATATTATATATATATATTAATATATATATATATATATATAATATATATATATATATATATATATTATATACACGCACCCGCACAGACTATATGTATATATATATATATATATATATATATATATATATATATTATATATATATGTATATATATATATATACATACATACAACATATATACATACAGACACCCACATATATCTATCTATTTATATATGTATATATATATATATATATATATATATATATATATATATATATATATATATACATATATATACATCGAGCCGACAAATCTCTTTTCGACTAAAAAAATTCCCCTTCGATTAACGTATATGAAAATATATTAATTCCGAGGTAGAGCCTATTAGATATTAGAGGACATTTGTAGCTTGATGTATGTATAATGATCGCGGTAATGTGATATGACATATATATATATATATTAATATATATATATTTATATATATATATATCTTTCTATATATATAGATATATATATTATCTATATCTATATATATATATATATATATATATATATATATATATATATAAGATATTATATATATATATATATATAGATATATATATATATATATATATATATATTAGATATTATATATATATATATATATATATATATATATATATATATATATAGTATATATCTATATATATATATCTATATATATAGATAGATATATATATATATATATATATTATATATATATATATATAAATGTATACGTATGTTTGAGTACTCATATACTTCTACTGTACATTACTGTAATAGTATAAATATTCATGTAAGCTATTATAGCGCGCATCCACTATCTAGAATGAAGAGCTGAACTGCGAGAGACTGGAAGGAGAAAATCTCTGCAAACTCCTTCGCAGGTTATAGTTTAACTTCTCCCATTATGCGAGTTTAGTGTATGAAGGCGCCCCAATGGAACTCGTAGTTTTGACTTAATACCCGGCAGTAAAAACCTCTTCAATTGACGCCCTCATTCCATCTTATGTCACTTGTTACGGTAATGAATAATATTGCTTCTGTAATTAACGGATGACGGTGAATTGTGATCTGTAGATGCAACTGGTATGCATGAGAGAGAGAGAGAGAGAGAGAGAGAGAGAGAGAGAGAGAGAGAGAGAGAATGACAAATTTTAGAGTAAGTAGATTCAGAGAAATTTCTAGACTAAGTAGATTCAGAGAAATGCGAAGGAGAGAGAGAGAGAGAGAGAGAGAAGAGAGAGAGAGAGAGAGAGAGAGAGAGAGAGAGAGAGAGAGGACTTCTGGAGTAAGTAAATTCAACTAAATGGAAAAGAGAGGATTAAAATACTGTTCAGTGTTACGTCGGTCAAACCTGTTGGGTCTCGATCTAATAATAATGATAATAACATTAATAATTTATTATTATTATTATTATTAATTATTATTATTATTATTATTAAATTATTATTATTATTATTATTATTATTACCAGGGCT